>NC_141990.1:185489386-185606886 GCF_049901715.1 Pseudonaja textilis | reverse complement strand
ACAGAAGATATTAGAAACACCAATCAAGAAGAACACAGCAAACTCCAAGACCAATAAACACAGACCAAGACTCCCAACCAATCAGGATGAAGAAAAAACCATTCTGGCACAGCAGTAGGCTAGACCCAAATTTAAATCTGATACCACTGTAAAAGTATGACTCACAGATGAACACAATATAGAAGCCTGATGGCAGATGAGATTCTGCCGAAACGTTGCTACAACTTTAAAAGCACAACTACAATGACATGGGAAAATACCCGAACAAAGCTGAATACCATACATGTAAGTACCCGCGAAAACTTAAGAAAACAAATATATATATGTGTGTGTGTGTGTGTTTTCTTAAGTTTTCATGGGTATTTATATGTATGGTATTCAGCTTTGTTCGGGTATTTTCACGTCATTGTAGTTGTGCTTTTTAAAGTTGTAAACGTTCAGCAGAAATCATCTGCCATCATCAGGCTTCCTATACAGAAGCCTGATGATGGCAGATGAGATTCTGCCAAAACTTTGCTACAACTTTAAAAGCACAACTACAATGACGTGGGAAAATACCCGAACAAAGCTGAATGCCATGTATGTATGTATGTATGTATGTATGTATGTATGTATGTATGTATATATATATATATATATATATATATATATATATATATATATATATATATATATATATATATGGTTCAGCTCCTAATGATTTTACAAGTATGTATCTGGTAGCATTGTGTTCATTATTCCATTTTTATGCAAATTAATCTGAACAAATTCTGATTAAATATGTACATGTATATTTATATTCCAGAAAGAAAACTACATTGCTCTTTGAGTACAGAAGAATATATATTCAAACTATCTCAAAAAAAAAAAAGATGAGTTTTAGTAGTGTGCTGGAAAATTCACCCCAATAAATATCAAAAAATGAAGAGGTATTTTATTTCCTGAAGTCAGATTACAATGCCGACTCAAATATGGGTATATAGTTTCTAGTTTCTTGCATCCAACAAACCCAGAATAAGAATCCCCAAGCTTTGGAAGTCTTGCACAGATAGTTGTTATTTGAGCAGATACATAATTATATATTTATTTCAATCTATATAGCCTCCCCTCTTACCAAAGTGATTCTGCATAGAGAACATAAAGCACAACACAGAATCAAAGGGAAAAAAAGAAATAGCAGCCAAGAAGGATATTCTCAAAATAATGACAAACCACTATCCATCATGGCAAACAGTTAGATCTTAAGCATTTTCTGGAAGGTCAACAAGGTCATGCCCAATTTAATCTCAGGGGGTAAACTGCTCCAGACAACAGGCACCGCCAGCACTAAAGCATGTTTCCTGGGTTCTACCAGATGGCATTCTCTAACTGACAAACCCTGAAGGATGCCCTTCTATCAGAGATAATTATCAGCATCACCAGCTAGGCCAGACCAGGAAATCACCTACATCAGAAGACTAAAGCTACTTTTATTAGGAGTGACTATACTAACAATCTTGCAAATCTGATTGTGCTGTATCTTCTCTCAGGAAGGTGTCTACCTGAGCTTCTTCCATGTATTTTCAATCTGTTGCAGATTTCAGCTAGGTTTTCACTCCTTGTTGATTTGGTCAAAGATCTTGCATATTGCCATCATGCTCCTTACTCTTTACATGAGTCTTTTTCAACCGTGGCAACTTTAAGAGGCATGGACTTCAACTCCCAGAATACCCCAGCCAGCTGGTTGGGGAACTGTGGGAGTTGAAATCCATTCCTCTTAAAATTGTCAAGGCTGAGAAACCCTTCTCTACACTAACATGGCAGGTAGACACATCCAGAGAGAGGTGTTCCTCCTAGAATCCTGAAGGGATGTAGATATGTATGTTTCCACATTTCAAATATAGAAATAACTACTATACCTCTGATAAAAATAGAGGGTAACAAAAATGAGGATGTGGGTATTATTCAAAGTATGAAGACACTTTAGATACAATGGTTTGAAATGCCACATAACAGCTTTGACACTGGGGAGCTGCCAAATCTCTAATTGTTATTCTAATCAGCTGACCTTATTATTCACCATGGAACAGGGCTGTCAAACTCCCGGCCCACAGGCCGGATTGTCACACGCTGGCCACACCCAGAAGGGGGGGAGTTCCAATACATCACATGATGATGCCATGACGATGTGAGTTTTATACCCCTGCTATAGAAGAACGGAAAGAGACAAAGAAGTACATAGGCCTCACATCCTTCAATCAAAGGTATAGATTCCATAGGTGTTGAAATCATTGACAGTATATTGGCCCAGTTACAAATTCCTGACTCAAATGAATTATCTCAGAAATGCAATTAAATACAAGAAAACTTCATAGGCTAGTCCAAAGAGCTCCAGCAGTCAAAAATAGACTTGAAGGCATTTTTTTAAAAAAGCAATACAATTCAAAACAATTATGAAGAAGTACAATAAATCAGAACTAAAGTTCTCATTTCAGTTCTTCACAGTAGACAAAAGGATAACTGACTAATGAATAAATGAATAAATCATGATTTAAATAATTCAGCTGTCTCTTTCTGGCTGGTCTTTTAAAACAGGATGAATTTAAATCATGACTTACCTCAATTTCATTTCAATCAAATCCACCTAGGAATCGACACCAGTGGAATACATGAAAGAACAAGGCACCAAAAGAGAGATTTCTGCTTTCTCACCAGCCACACTGTCCCCATTCACAGCTAACTGTGGCCCCCTCCCCACAATTTTTTCTGGCTGCTTTCCCATGACGTTGCCTTTATTTCCTTCCCAGCCCATGAATGAAGCAGATTTGACTTATTAGCAGTAGCACTTAGACTTATATACCACTCCATAGCACTTTACAGCCCTCTCTAAGCTGTTTACAGAGTCAGCATATTTCCCCCAACAGTCTGGGTCCTCATTTTACCCACCTCGGAAGGATGGAAGGCTGAGTCAACCTTGAGCCCAGTGAGAATTGAACTGCTGGCAGCAGTCAGTCAGCAGGGGTAGCCTGCAGTACTGCATTCTAACCACAATGCCACCATGGCTCTTATTAAAATAGCATTTTCCCCTTTGCTATCCAACAGTAGCCTCATGGAGTGTAAAATATACTACATTGGGTTTGGTCATCCGTTACAGCATCATAGAGAGAAATCAAAAGGTTGTCGTGGCCAGAAACAGAAGAAACAGATCGGGATTGGAAATGGGGACAGCCAATCTCATATCAGTATTGTTTTCCCCAATTCAAGGATAGGCAGGGGGCATTTTAAAAAAGAAGGGGAAAAACCTTCACGAAAGCTGATCTTACCACTGGTGGATTTATTATGATAGTGTTAGCCATTCAGTTGTGTCCGACTCAGCAATTCTATGGGCCAGATCTCTTCACATCTTCTAATCTTGCACTACTTCTTCGAGTTGCTCTATGCTCTGGTTTGTGTCAGCTTTGATTGTGTCCAGCCACCATGCTCTTTGGCGGCCTGGTTTTCTTTTACTGTAAACAGGTGGAATTATATAAACTGTTTACAAATCTGCAAAAGCTGTTCTCATGCTGAATGCTGTACCTGAAAGAAAAACTTGCTGAGTGTTGATGCAAAGTTCTTACCTGACTCCGATTGGCTGAAATCATTACTAGGATGTCAGTAACTTACATGAAGCTGGCTATGTTTGTTGTCTTGCAGCACATAGACCAAAAGTTTACAGGATTCTTTCTGCTGTCACTTGCTAGCTGAACTTTATAGTGCAGGGCATTCAATCTCTTACAGCTCACTGCTTAACCAGACACACATACGGTACACCAAATTTACTGCTGCCCCCTGCTGGCACAGATTGTACTGCAATGCTTTACATTTCTTGATTTCCCTTCATGGACTGCATTCGCTAATAGATCCAGAGGAAACAATGATTTTCAATGCTGCTGAATTCTGCCGAAGCACTACAATTTGTTAATCCAAATAAATAGTTATTTGCTTATAAAAATGAGTAATTTCTCGACATCCAAATAACACTATGATTCAAAGTTTACCTGGGTTGAAAATTATAAATTTATATAAAGCAGGCATTTCTACATACAAAATCTAATCCTTGGTGCTGACTTAAATAAAAATTCATTAATGCCACTATGCAATTTTGAAATAAAAAGAGAAGATAATTTTTGATATCAGCTTTCCAGTAATATGTTTAGTGCAAAATAATTATTAAATCAGCATTGGTTGAAAAAGTGACACTTTATCATGAAGAAAATCTTTCTTTCCTTCCTTCCTTCCTTCCTTCCTTCCTTCCTTCCTTCCTTCCTTCCTTCCTTCCTTCCTTCCCCCCTGATTCTCTACTTGCCATTTTTTTCTTGAAAAAAGGAAAAACCTGGGATAATTTAATTCAGGGCTGTCAAACTTCAGGCCTGTAGACCGGATGTGTCACGTGCTGTCCACGCCCATGTCCTGTTTAGCGAAGGTGAAAAAAATACATCACATGATACCACCGTGATGATGTGAGTTTGACACCCCTGGTTTAGTTCAAGAGATACAGATACATGAGTGATTTGAGAAACTGGATTTTAAGCCACTGCTACGCAAGAGTAATGATGCTGACTTTCTATGACATGTACTCTAGAACAGTAGTCAATAGAAATATACACCACTATAGAATAGAATAGGTTTATTGGCCAAGTGTGATTGGACACACAAGGAATTTGTCTTGGTGCAAATACTCTCAGTGTACATAAAAGATGCATTCGTCAAGAGTCAAGAATCATAAGGTAACTACACTTAATGATAAGGTAACTACACTTAATGATAGCCATAGGGTACAATAAGCAATCAAATCATACTAGGAAACAGTCAATATAGATCTCAAGAATACAAGCGACAAAATTACAGTCATACAGTCGCAAGTGGGAGGGGATGGGATGATAAGGAGTGATGAGAAGATTGTAGTAATAGTAATGCAGACTTTGTAAATAGTTGGACAGTGTTGAGAGAATTATTTGTTTAGCAGAGTGATGGCATTCAGGGAAAAAGTGTCCTTGTGTCTAGTTGTTCTGGTGTGCAGTGCTTTAAAGAATGTATTACAACGACACAGCAGACAAATATCACAACTATGCCTATGCACACAGGCAACTTCTCTGGAGCCCTTTTCCAAGTACAGACTGGAGCCTAAGAGACTAGCTTTGCTTTGCCTAAATATCGGAACAGAATATAAATGATTCTGATTCAGTCAGTGTCATTAATCAACAGAGGCAAGCTGAACTGGAAAGATGAAAAAGAGCCCTCTGTCACCAAACACTGAATTGTTTTCATCACAATTCAAAGGGTTTACTAATCAAATCCAGCAGGGTCTGGCATTGAGGTGCATTTTGACTAGAAAAAGATATTAGTAAAGTCAACAACAGAAAGTTCTGTTTTCTTAAACTTCACTCTGAGCTCTTTTTTTCAGAATGATTGCTGAAGACATAAGTGAATCAGGAGCAAAACAACACTATTCATATTATCTTGTTTTTAATAAGAAAAGCTGCTCAATTGACAATATTGGTCAACTGAAGTCTTTGGCCAGAAAACCGTTCCCTGACTATATATAGCTTGAAATCATGTAATCCTGAAAACAGATAATTCATTTGCTGGCACGTATCTTTTCCATTCTCTTCCTTCCCTTCCTGCTATTTAAAATCGCAAGAACAGCCCGGCATGCTTAACAGAAAAAATTATGACCTCGGCCTCCCTTCCTAGACATCTGCAACTACAAAGATGCAAAGTTGGTTCTAGATCAGGGGTATCAATCTCAAGCCTCACAGACAGATCTGGCCCATGGGGTGCTTAAATCTGGCCCACCGGGCTGCCCTGGAAATAGCAAAGGCCCAGCCGGCAAAAACAGAGCTCGGGAGGGTTGCATACAGCCCTCTGAGGCTCCATTTTTGGCTGTGATAGTCTCCTGCAGCCCTCTGCCAGTGAAAACGGAGCTCAGGGGACTGCTTGCGGCTCTTGCAAGCTCCATTTTCGGCCATGATGGCCTCCTGCCACCCTCTGCCAGCAAAAACGGAGCTCCAGAGGGCTGCAGGAGGCCATCGCGGCTGAAATTGGAAACTTGATGAGTGACATCGAACTGGCCATGCCTACCCCAGCCAACCCTATCCATGCCCCGCCCCCCCGAGCTCAAACACAACCCTGATGATATCAAGTTTGACACCCCTGCTCTAGATGGATGGTGGGGGGACTTCTAGCAAGACAGCTTCAGTAAACTCAGCTCGTTTTTGACATTTTCTCCAATCTATACTCACTTGTTTTCTTCTACACACAGTCACTCAGGGGTAGCCAGTCACATCAGATGCCAGCCACAAGTGTTGGGGTGGGGGAATGATGTGACTGGGTAGCTTTTCAAAAGACCCCTCTTTAGAATGGTGAATGTATATATGTCAGAGGTCAGAATCTGGTCCATGGATTGCTCTATTTCCCTTAGCTCTTGCGTCCGTTTTCCTGGGCTCTGCACCCTTCTAGATAAGTTGCTGTGGTTTATTGTTGCTCCCAGCATGGCTCTTTTCATCTAACAAGGTGCACCCTCTGCATTGCATCCTTTCCTTAAGGACCAGTCTATGAAGCTAGGAAGGGCATTTCCAAAAGCTTATATAGCTCTCTCAGATTTTTTTCATGCATTTAAGGAAACACTCTAGCATTAATTCTCTCCAGAAACTGTAGAGAGGAGGAAGGAGGCTGGGGGCCAACAGATGGGTGCATGTGTAGGACGTCTCAAATTTTTCAGCTTTCAATTTCCAAACAGTAAGGGTGCTCAAAAGTTGTGACATGCTAGGTGACTATAAAGATATTTTGGCTACGTTAATATAATTTAGATGTGTGTGTACGTGTAAATGTAAGTGACCACATAAATATAACTTTTTAACATTTTGTTTATTTCATCTTGGTGCTCGTGTAACCCCCTCCCCCCACTTCTTCCCACTGGGCTACATTATAAGAGGATAGCCACATGGCACTTCTCCGATGACGTCGCTGGATGCATGGGCAGAGGAAGGAGGTGCAGATGAACCAGATGTACATAAAGAGGGAGGAGAGAGGAAAGGGAATGGGAGGAAGAGAAAGGCCCACGTGTCAGATGGGGATGTCCATTTTGCTACACTTTTAGTTCTGGATTCACTCAAATTTTGGGATTGACAACACTGAACTCAGTAGGATCGGCCAAAATCCTAAGTCAGTCCAGGGAAACTTCTGACAAGGGAAAGTCAAAGGCAATCAAAGGTGTCCTCTCAATCTTGCCTCCACTTGTAAACTCAGAGAAGACTACTACCAGTGAAAACAACAGAACAGGCTAGTGAGATAGTGTTGGTTTGAGAGTGGGCAGCAGGTTTTCTTCTCCCTACTGGAGACTCAAAGCCATCCTCCTCCTTAGTCTCAGAGCAAAGGAATGGAAACACCCCTGGGCCACCTTCTTTAGAGGTTAGCCAGCTAAGCCCAGCTGTGCCTCCCTAATTTGTTTGGACTGCCCCATTCTGGATCCCTAGCAATCCGGTCAACACAATATCCCATAGTAGTTGGCTGTTCTAGGCTCTCCTAAACTCCATTTGGATTAAATCACACTCACATACTGAAAGCAAAGCACCCAATCAATCCTCCAGTTGAGCGGTTGCCTCTGATCCTATTTAATAATATCAGAGAGGCATCTACCCTGCACCAGAATACCTTTGTCACTTTAATATTTCAGGGTTTTACAGTGAATGAAAGAAAATGTGCCGGCTATCTACTTCTGAACCAGAAGGCAAGTAACTTCCATGCAATGTTTAACTAGTGTAGAGGTTAAACATTGATTTGACATTAAAGTTGACTGCTGTACTTCATGAGTTGCACTTACATTGCCTATAGTCTAAATATAAACATAAATCTTCACAAGTAGATCTGCTGGAGCAGGACATGCTGGGCAATGAATTACAGTTAATGTCCGAGTCATATTTTGCTGGCAGGCCAAGTCCTGGTTTTAAGAATTTCTTTCTTGGTATGAAGCACTTTATCTTGATTACTAAGAACAGATTGTCTTACACACGGTTACTCAGAGACCATCCTGAACTCAGAAAAGATATTCAGTCCAAGCTGTTTGGGAGGCAATGGGCGATGCTGTTTTATCCTAGCCAATGTTTTCCAATATTACCACACAGCAGAGAAGGAAAGAAGGAAGGAAATCATATAAATCATGCTTCTTTTCTCTTATGGGAGAAGGAAGGAAGGAAGGAAGGAAGGAAGGAAGGAAGGAAGGAACTGAGGCCTTTCAGTGTTGCAGAACTACCACCCCCACAAGTCATCAGGTGAGGGATGATGGGAGTTGTAACCCAATAATAATTGGGGGCCCACAGTTTACTCACTCTTATGAACTACAGAGTATCCTTTAAAGTGATTTGCCCGGAGAAAACAATGTACAATGAATTTTAGTTCCTGAATTTTAAAGATCCATTCTGTGTTCACATTATTAAGTCACTGATTTGAGGTCTCACAGTCTGCGTAATGTTTCCTAATTATTTGTCCCTGGAGTGAATTTAAATAGTTCTCTTTTCTTCTTTGGTAACAATGCACAGCTTTGCTATGAGTATTTTAGTCCAGAAAATAAATCTAACAAAATAGAGACTGTACCTCCCACCTGTGTGTGTTTGTATGTGTGTGTGTGCATGTGCGCATATGCAAACATGTATGTTTCCAGGGGATTTCCATTTCAGTACTATTTTGTTCTTTGTTAGGGAATCATGTACTATTTCACAAGGTTTCTGTTAAGTTTGAGCAATGAGAGGCTGAACCAGAGCATGAGTGCAACAATACTTTATTTGATAATAAAGGGCTGACCGTGCTTGCCACGCCTGGAACTGGCTCGCAGCAATCAGCAACTGGTTAGACCCGCAGCCTGCTTTTATAGCAGGCTGCTGGAGGATCAACCAATGAGGAAAGGGGAAGAACGCCACACAAAAGTGAGTGGACCTGAGTGAGAACTCCTAGAGTCCTCAGGACATAACACCCCTTCCCCCAGATGCGAACATGCATAGTCCTTGAGGTAGACGGGGGGCTTGTGTTGGCGCCCGGAACGGCGCAGCACGGGAGCATTGTCTGTCCGCTCAGAATCAGTCTGTGACGGCTGAGCCGACAGCGTGTCGCCAACGCAGTTCTCCGGATTGGGCACCCTCGGGACTCTCAGGGCTGGATACGGGGATCGAGTTCTCGTGGGTTGGATCAGGCTGGTCAACTCTCGGGGCGCTGCTGTCCGAGTTCGGGCTGACCGGAACGGCTGTTGGTACGGACTGGACGTTGGGTGCGATGAGGCTGAGAGGCGGCTGAGGCGGTTCCCCTTCGTCTGGTGATTCTGGATTTCTGTTGGCAAGGGTACTGTGGCGCTTCCGTAGTTGGTCTATGTGCCTCCTCCAGACGCGACCATCCTCCAGCCTGACCCTATACGATCTCGGCCCGGTGATGGCGATGACCTTGCCTGGCATCCATAGTGGGTCCCCGCGAAATTCCTCGCGAATACCGGCTCCTGTAACATAAAATGTCTAACCCCGAAGTGGAAAGCGAGGGGAGAGTCAGGCAGTAATTGGGTGAAGTCTGTCCAATACAGTCCTCAGGCGCCGACCCATCAGGAGCTCCGCTGGGGACTTATTGGTGACTGAGCAGGGGGTTGAGTGCTGGCTCATCAGGAACCGTGAGAGTTTGTGATGCCAGTCATCCCTGCTGAACCTGGCGAGGGCTTCTTTGGTGGTCCTGACGGCTCTTTCCGCCAACCCATTACTGGCAGGGTGAAATGGGGCTGTGAAAATGTGGCGGATGCCCAGGTTGGCAGCAAAACGGCTGAACTCTATTGATGCGAACTGTGGGCCATTATCGGAGACGATGGAGTCGGGTAGCCCGTGCGTAATGAACAGGCGCGTTAACACGTTGGTGATTGCTAGTGTGGTGGTCGTGGACAGCTGTGCTACATCAATCCATTTGGAATAAGCGTCCACGACCACTAGGAACATCTTCCCATGCAAGGGGCCGGCCAGATCGATATGGATTCTAGACCAAGGGCCGCTGGCGCTCTCCCATCTGGTAGGGGTGGCAATGGGGGGAGCAGGACGGGATTCCTGACAGATGTTGCAGGAACTTACCCAATTGCCAATGTCCTCGTCTAGACCCGGCCACCACACGTAGCTGCGTGCTAATGCTTTCATTCTCACGATGCCAGGGTGTCCATCGTGCAACTCCTCCAGGACTCGGGTACGCAGCGAGGTCGGAATGACCACTCGAGTGCCCCATAGTAGACAACCCTGCAGACTGGACAGTTCCTGCATGCGAGTCTTAAATGGAGTTAATTTGTTATCAACGATGCCACCCGGCCACCCCCTCCTCACCCAGTCGAGCACCTGGGCGAGCGTTTGGTCTGCCTTGGTTTTGGCGGCGATGTCAAGGGCGGTGATGGGTAGGTCCAACTGGGTGATCTCGAAAATGGCGTTGACAGGAGCGGGGTCTTCAGCCGGAGCGGGTAAGGGGCAGCGACTGAGAGCGTCGGCGTGGGACAGTGTTTTGCCCGGGCGGTGAATAAGTTTGTAGGAGTAGGCCGCTAGGAAAAGTGTCCACCTAGTCATTCTAGGGGAAAGGACCTGAGGGGTCTGTTTGTCCCCGGCCAGTAGGCCCAGGAGGGGCTTATGGTCCGTAACTAGTTCGAAAAAATGGCCAAAAAGGAATTCGTGAAACTTTTTCACGGCCACAACAGCTGCTAGGGCTTCCTTGTCGATCTGGCTGTAATTGCGTTCCGTGGCCGAGAGCGTCCTTGAGAAAAAGGCGATGGAGGCCTCTGCGCCATTGGGCAGTCTGTGACTCAGGACCGCCCCAATCCCAAAAGGGGATGCGTCTGCTGCCAGTACTAAAGGAAGGTTAGGGTCGGTGGATAAGCACCGCCTCTGGCGTGAGTAGTGATTTGACGGCGTTAAACGCCTGGTCTTCTTTGTGCCCCCAGTGCCACGGTGACTGTTTGTCCAATAATCTGTGAAGGGGTTCGGCCACTGAGGCTTTGTGGGGCAAGAAGGATGCGTAAAAGTTCAGCAGCCCCAAGAAAGCTTGCAGCTCCGTTTTGGAGGTTGGAGTGGGAGCCTCGTGGATTGCCTGACCTTGGACTCCAGGGGGTGAATGCCAGAGGCGTCAATTTTATAACCCAGAAAGTCCACCTGTCTAGTGGCAATGGCGCATTTTTTTTTTTTAACTTGAGGCCATGCTGTCTGAACCTCTCTAGCACTGCTCGCACTCTCTGGAAGAGTTGGGGTCTGTCCCTGGCCGAGACCAAGATGTCGTCAGTAGGGTACTACACCAGGGAGGCCCTGTAAAATCCGCTCCATGAGGGACTGAAAAATCCCTGGGGCAACACTTACGCCAAATTGGAGACGCTTGCATCGGAAGGCACCCCTGTGAGTGACGATGGTCTGGAGTTCCGCTGTTTGGTTATCAACAGGGAACTGCTGATACGCTTGAGACATGTCCAATTTAGCGAAAATACTGCCCGGCTCGAATGTGTGCAATAAGTGCTGAATGACGGGCACTGGATAGGCGCTAACTTGTAAATATTTATTGATTGTTGTCTTGTAGTCCGAGCAAATTCTCAGGCTACCATCTTTTTTGAGGGGTGTGACAATGGGCGTCTCCCACTTGGCGAAATCTGTTGGCTCAATGACCCCTTGTTTTAATAGTTTATCCAATTCAGCGTCTAGTTTTGGTCGAATAGCAAATGGAACTCTACGCGGTTTTAGTCTGATTGGGACTGCCTGGGGGTCGACTGTGAATGAGATGGGGGTTCCGTTATAACACCCCAGCTCTTCGCTGAACACGTCTGCGAAATCAGCGAATAAGGAGTCAGTGTCTAAGGTTGAGACAGCATGGACTCCTGTTAGCCCTAGGCCGAGGTGGGGAAACCAATCGAGCCCCAATAAGGTGGGTAAATTGCCGTTAACTACCACTAGAGGTAGGTGACCTTTAAAAGTTCTAAAACTGACAAAGAACTTGCCTCTGCCGATCACAGGAATGGTCTTCCCCTGGTAGTCCTTCAGGCCGAACTCGCATCTTTGAAGCCGGGTGGTAGATAGGCTGGGGTGGAGTCTCTTGAGGGTGTTCCACGAAATTATTGAGAGCGCTGACCCTGTGTCAACCTCCATGTGTACGGTTTACCTTCTAGGGAAACGGAGAGAAATTTTACTAACAGTGTGGCAAGTACGCTTGGCAAGGCGGTGCGTGCGACAGTTTAATACTTGCCTCTGAGGTCCCGAGTGCGAGGAGGGAGTCTGTGTGCAGCGCTTTGGGGGTTTGGCAAACTCTCGCGATGTGCCCCTTTTATGGCAGTTGTTACAGGTGGCTCCTTTAAACTTGCAGGAGGCCCTATGGTGCGATCCCCCACAGGCTAGGCACAGCGTGATGTGCTTGGGTGAACCGGTGTTTTCTTGTTTGGCCCCTACCTGCGGCCGTTTGTCGTAGGCGAGGCGGTTGACGTCGTTTTCGTCGTTGAGGGTTTCCTCTGCTACCACCTCCTCGGAATGGACTGGGAACGATGCCAGCTTGGCGCTTGGGCCCTGTATTTCGGTGGCTGAGTTCGTTGCCAGCTCGGCTGCTAGGGCCTCCTCGACCGCTTGTGCGAGGTTGAGGTCTTTTTGCTAGAAGGCACCTCTGTAGGTTGAGGTCCTTGACCCCACAAACTAATTGATCGAGGAGCATGTCCTCCAGGTATGTTCCAAACCCGCAGTGCAGAGCTGCTGTTCTGAGGGCGGCCATATATTGATTGATGGTCTCTTTACTCGATTGCTTCCTCATACGGAAAGTGAACCTCCTGGCGATCTGAGAAGGCCTGGGAGCGTAGTAGTTAGTGAGGATCTCAAGCAACTCGGACCACGGAACGTTTTTCAACTCTCTAGGAGCTACGAGTGCTGCGGCAGTATCGTAAGCGGCGGCTCCGCAGTAGATTAGGAAATAGGATTTTTCCGATGCTCCCCGCATCCGCCAGGCCGACCGCATCGATGTAATGGTTGAAGCGGTTCTTATACGATTCCCACTTCTCTTCGTCTGGTTTGAACGCCGGGAATACTGGGTTGGAACTCATGGTGTTGGAAACGGCTGGCTACCTGCGGAAAAATCTCTCTGGGGACAACGGGCGCTCGTGGGTTGCAAGTGAAATCAGCTCTGGAGAGGTTTTTTCTATCCTCTCTATCTCTCTGGGTTATCCTCTCTATCTCTCTGGGTTAACCACGTTGGCTGTTAGCCGTTGGAGGTGTCTAGATTCGCGCCAGTGTGGGCGTTAGTGACTTACTACAGCGCTGTGCTGTGTCTCTCTTGGTTTGAAATTCAAATGACACCCATTTGAATTTCGCGCCTAATATTGAGCGACTGCGGCTCGCAGCGCTTCACTTTCCCGTAGCTGGGCTAACAAGCGGCTACAGACGCTTCTAACTTATGAATCAGACCGCTCTCTCTGGCTGCGGATCAATGTTCGCTCTTTTGTTGGCTGACCGCTCTCTCTGGCTGCGGTCAGTGTTTCTCTTGTAGTCGACCGATCGCTCTCTCTGGGCTGTAGATCGGTGACTAGTGACTCAGCGGTTGCATGGTGCTTCTGGTCGCCATCCCATCCTCGTCGCCAGTGTTAAGTTTGAGCAATGAGAGGCTGAACCAGAGCATGAGTGCAACAATACTTTATTTGATAATAAAGGGCTGACCGTGCTTGCCACGCCTGGAACTGGCTCGCAGCAATCAGCAACTGGTTAGACCCCGCAGCCTGCTTTTATAGCAGGCTGCTGGAGAGGATCAACCAATGAGGAAAGGGGGAAGAACGCCCACACAAAAGTGAGTGGACCTGAGTGAGAACTCCTAGAGTCCTCAGGACATAACAGTTTCTATCTTTTATTTACATGCAACAGAACAGATTTGCATTCAGTCTTTGCAATGTTTTTGCTCTGACTATAATTTCTAGGCCTGTGGAGATCTTGCAAAGGGTACTTTTTGTTTCATTGGCTCTTTGATGTAATTCTATCACAAAGGCATTCTTAAGCACAACCAGTCTTTAAGTTCTAGAAAGATTGCTTGATATTTTTTTGAAAATAGTGGCATTTTTCTGTCAGACTGCAGAATTCATTATTAATCTACTGGCTGTTCAAGGGAGATCAGTCCTACCATGGGTGCCTCCAAGAGGTGTCTTGGCAGGAGGAGACAAAATGATCTACCTCTGCAAAGTAAAGAACCTTCTTGTGGTATCTCATGTACCCCTAGTATTTTCTATGAAAGGAACAGGCTATTCCCCAAATTACTTTGCATTTAAAACAAGAGGATCATATTAAATTCCTTGAGAATATAGCAATAGAGGAAGACAAGTGTGATTATTTTTCTGCCCTATCTTCCTTAGGTTGTAAGGCCTTCTTCAATTCAAAAGTGTCTTACTGTCAGATAAATATGTGCCATTGATGGTGTTAGATGCCAGAATCTGCTTTATTACAATAAAAGCTTTTCCCTTTTACTGTTTCCTTTTACTGTTTAGAACACACATTTATGGCTGTTCTCATTATTTGTCTTCTACCCAATGTGACTCAATTGCTCTCTACTAGCTTCGAACTTCATACCGCTACTTTCCAATTCCAGAAAGGTTAGCTGCCAGATCCAGCAATGTTTCTTAAGTGAGAGAGCAAACTCATGAAGTATCACAGTTCTGGGTGGGGGAGGGTGAAGGGATTTTAAAAAGTATGATTCTTGAAACAAACACCATCTATAAATGTTTCTGTTTGGAGGATTCATACGTTTTTCACTTAGAAGAGAAAACTGCCATGTTCCATTTTCCAGTAGCCATAGACTGCTCCAGTTACAGGAAAGCCACAGAGCACACAAAAGATGGTAGATGTTCATCTCTCTTCCAAAGCAACTATCTCCTTGTGCGGGCTTGGTGGTTTTATCCTAAAATAATGCATACCACTCAGATCACTGCAGGTTTGAATGTCAATCCTGAGTTCGTTGATTTGGAAGTAAGTTCAAACAGGCATGAAGAACATTTACTTCCAATTCCCCTTGAGTTGTTAGGCCAGTGGGAACTTCTGGTCATGTTTATCCCAAATAATAGTAATATTAATTTAGCAATAACAATTTATATTATTAGCATCATATACATTTAAGCTAATTAATGGAAATGATATGTGTATGTGTATGTGTATATATATATATATATATATATATATATATATTTGTTTTCTGAGGTTCTCGCGGGTATTTGTATGTGGATCTTTGGTTGTTCGGGTTTTCTCCCGCGTAAGATTCGAAGTATCTAGGCAACGTTTCGATGAAGTCTCATTCATCATCTTCAGGCTTCTGTCTTCAGCTCTTGCTTCTCAGAGTGATGTGAGATCGTTGTAAGTACGTTGGTGAGAGTGTGTAGTTCGGTTTTTTGGTGTTGTCCATCACATACATCACATACAAACTGCTATCTACATGCACTCTCACACCACCACCCAGCACAGATCAATTCCGTAGCCAAGACACTCATCTCCAGAACAAAATGCTTAGCCGATGAACAACACCAAAAAACCGAACTACACACTCTCACCAACGTACTTACAGCCAATGGATTCCAAAGAAAGAAGATTACCCACCTAATCCAAAAAGAAATCCCAACCAAAATCCAAGACAGAGAACAAGAAAACGGCAAAGCCCTCCTCCCATATATAAAAGGCACGACAGACAAAATTAGCAAGATCCTCCAAAAACACAACATCAAAACAGCATTCTGCACAAACAGAAAAATATCCACCATCCTAAGAAACCCCAAAGACAAAATCGAATTAGAAAACCAAGGAGTATACAAAATCCCCTGCACTGCCTGCCCTACCACATACATTGGACAAACTAACAGAAGAATAAGTTCACGCATTGAAGAACATAAGAACTCAATCAAAAAAGAAGAAACAACCTCTTCCCTGGTCCAACACCTCAAAGCCACAGGACATGAAATTGATTTTAAAAATACCAGAACCATCGCCAAAACCGAACACTTCAACAGCAGAATAATCAGAGAAGCCATAGAGATAGAAAAATACCCACACAGCATGAACAAACGAGATGACACCTCCCGCCTTCCAGCCATTTGGAAACCCGCCCTCATGAACAGACGAGTACCTAACATGAAGAAGGACACCAGACCCACACCCATGAGAGCCACACAAGATGCCACCACCACACTTCCATGTAGAAAACAGACTCACACCCACTCAGAAGATGAGAAACGACCATGGACCAGAAGCTGCACTGCAGCTGCATCACTACCCACCTCAAACCCCTCCGAGCCATACATGAAGCAAACCGACACCCACTATGAAGATGCAGCACGACCACGAACTCGAAGCCAAACAGCAAGATCACAGCTCACCAGCTCAAATCCCCCAGCAACTAAGACTAACCTGAGCACAACCAAGCCCCCACCTGAACAGAACACGCCTCCAACCAATCAGAACACGGCTAACCCCCAACCAATCAGAACACAGCCAAACCCCCTACCAATGAGAACACACCCCACCCAATCAGAACACAGCCAAGCCCCCGCCCAATCAAGTCCCACCCCCACTGGCAGTTAAAAGGAGGAAGCAGCTGCAATCTCCATTACTCTGAGAAGCACAGAGCCGGAGACAGAAGCCTGAAGATGATGAATGAGACTTCATGAAACATTGCCTAGATACTTCGAATCTTACGCGGGAGAAAACCCGAACAACCAAAGATCCATATATATATATATATATATATATCTTTTTGATTGAGTTCTTATGTTCTTCAATGCGTGCACTTATTCTTCTGTTAGTTTGTCCAATGTATGTGGTAGGGCAGGCAGTGCAGGGGATTCGTATACTCCTTGGTTTTCTAATTCGATTTTGTCTTTGGGGTTTCTTAGGATGGTGGATATTTTTCTGTTTGTGCAGAATGCTGTTTTGATGTTGTGTTTTTGGAGGATCTTGCTAATTTTGTCTGTAGTGCCTTTTATATATGGGAGGAGGGCTTTGCCGTTTTCTTGTTCTCTGTCTTGGATTTTGGTTGGGGTTTCTTTTTGGATTAGGTGGGTAATCTTCTTTCTTTGGAATCCATTGGCTGTAAGTACGTTGGTGAGAGTGTGTAGTTCGGTTTTTTGGTGTTGTTCATCGGCTAAGCATTTTGTTCTGGAGATGAGTGCTCTTGGCTACGGAGTTGATCTGTGCTGGGTGGTGGTGTGAGAGTGCATGTAGATAGCGGTTAGTATGTGTTTTCTTCTGGTAGATGGTGTGTCCTAGGGAGCCATTGGATCTTTTGTATACCAAGACATCTAGGAAGGGAAGTTGATTGTTGGCTTCTGTTTCCATGGTGAATTGTATTTTGGGGTGTAGGCTGTTGAGGTGTGTGAGGAAGTTGTTCAGTTTTTCTTTCCCGTGTGGCCAGATTATGAAGGTGTCATCTACGTATCTGAGCCAGAGTTTGGGTTTGTGGTCGTATTTTTCTAGAGCTTGTGTTTCAAAGTGTTCCATGTAGAGGTTTGCAATGACAGGTGAGAGGGGTGATCCCATGGGTGCTCCTTCTATTTGTTTGTATTTTTGTCCATTGTAGGTGAAGTATGTATTGGATAGGCAGTGGTTGGTTAGATCTAGGATGTGCTTGGGGGTTGTATTTGTTTTGGATGGCTGTCAAGGCTTCTTTTATTGGCACTTGGGTGAAGAGGATATGACATGAAGCTTACTAGTAGGTCGCTAGGTTGTAAGTTTTGTTTCTTTATGATCTCAATGAACTGGAATGAGTTTCTTACGTGTGAGTTGATGGATTCTGCATAGGGTTGTAGTTGTTTGGTGAGAAATTTGGCCAGGTTTTGTAGAGGTGAGCCTATGGAGCTGACTATCGGTCTGAGTGGGGTTCCTTCTTTGTGTATTTTGGGGAGACCATAAAGCTTGGGGCATCTGGATGATTTCTCTCTGGGTATGATTCCTTGCTGGATTTCTTCACTGATGGGGGAGGCTTTTATTTTGGATTTGGTAGTTTTTTCTAGGTAGGTGGTGGGGTCTGTCTTTAGGGGTTTGTATGTGGGGTCTTGGAGTAGGTTGGTTAACTTGGTTTGGTAGTCAGATGTGTTCATTACCAAGAACTCGAAGCCAAACAGCAAGATCAAAACTCACCAGCTCAAATCCCCCAGCAACTAAGACTAACCTGAGCACAACCAAGCCCCCACCTGAACAGAACACGCCTCCAACCAATCAGAACACGACTAACCCCCCAACCAATCAGAACACAGCCAAACCCCCTACCAATGAGAACACACCCCCACCCAATCAGGACACAGCCAAGCCCCCATCCAATCAAGTCCCACCCCCACTGGCAGTTAAAAGGAGGAAGCAGCTGCAATCTCACATTACTCTGAGAAGCACAGAGCCGGAGACAGAAGCCTGAAGATGATGAATGAGACTTCATCGAAACGTTGCCTAGATACTTGAATCTTACGCGGGAGAAAACCCGAACAACCAAAGATCCACATACAAATACCCATGAGAACCTCAGAAAACAAATATATATATATATATATATACACACACACATACATACACATACATACACATACATATATATATATTCTTAAGTTTTCGCAGGTAATTACATGTATGGTATTCAGCTTTGTTCGGGTATTTTCCCACGTATTTTCCCATGGTTTTTTCTTCATCCTGATTGGCCTCCAATAAAGGAACACAATGTTGCCAGCCAATCAAGATACAAAAAGAGCCACAAAACAGACAGAAGATATTAGAAACACCAATCAAGCAGAACACAGCAAACTCCAAGACCAATAAACACAGACCAAGATTCCCAACCAATCAGGATTAAGAAAAACCATTCTGGCACAGCAATAGACTGCCCCAAATTTAAAACTGAAACAACTGTGGGGGCCTGACTCACAGACAGACACAATACAGAAGCCTGATGATGGCAGATGAGATTCTGCCGAAACGTTGCTACAACTTTAAAAGCACAACTACAATGACGTGGGAAAATACCTGAACAAAGTTGAATGCCATACATGTAAGTACCCGCGAAAACTTAAGAAATATATATATATATCCCTGTAATCCCTTCATTTGAGGCGACTGGATGGAGCTGAGGGTTTACTGGCCGGATGCCCTTCCTAATGCCTACCCAGAGTTCTCTATGTGCCCTAGTAGAGAAATATCTGCTGGTGCCTAGAATTGAACTCTCAGCCTTTCAAGTGGGAAGCAAATGTCTTCACCTCTAGGCCACTGTACCACACAAGATGATAGATAGATAGATAGATAGATAGATAGATAGATAGATAGATAGATAGATAGATAGATAGATAGATAGATAGATAGATAGATAGATAGATAGATAGATAGATAGGTAGGTAGATATATATATTTATATAATTTTAAAGCATTTACATTTTGAAATTTCTACATATAAATTGTAATGAAAGGTAGCTACAGGATGAAGAATGGAAATGGCAGTGTTACTAGTTTCCTTTTCAGTGCCAAAGTCCTTGTATGTATGACCCCAGTGCCTGTTTAGTTAGGTATAGGAAAAAGATAAAGAATGGATGAAGCTACTTGAAAATGCTTTATTTAGCATAGCAAGCAGTTATTCAGTCAAAACCACAAGTTATGCTCATTGTTCTAAACCATATCATTCTTCACCTTCGAAGTGCTTAAGAGAACAAAGCAAGCACATTTTAAAAATATGCTGCTGTTAAATTCATAAATGAATCCAAGCTGAATAATACAACCCAGCCTAGTGTATTTGTGTGCATCAATGCTCTTTAGATCTCCTTGAATCAGGAATAAGCGGGCATAAATTAAATAGCATATTCTATTATTATTTTTTTCACAATAGGTTAAGAACAGTACTTGCTTATAAACACCTTATAATTTAGAGCTGGATGAATAATAAAAATGAATACCATCATAGGGTTAATAAGTGATGTTAACAGATCAGTAAGAATACAGTTAGATGACCAAAAGAACCACAGGCAATTCTTAAAGGATCCCTGTTGCCTTACAGTCATCTATTCCTTCATATTTGGTTCATAAAATTTCCTTTCTAATGATTTGATAGTTTCCTGCAATATGTTCACTATCCGTGAGTCTATGTTTTCTTTAGTATCACCCAATCTATGCAAAATTTCTTCTTGTGCTATATGAAATGTTAACAAAAAGGAGACATTAATTTACTGTTATATCTCCCACATTTATATAACAGCATAAAGTGGTTAGCAGTTAGGAGAAATATAAATATGATTATTATTACTGTGTGCTCCTGCACCGGAGACACATTCCTTCTGTGTCTAATCACACTTGGCCAATAAACTGTTCTATTCTATTCTATTCTATTCTATTCTATTCTATTCTATTCTATTCTATTCTATTCTATTCTATTCTATTCCATTCCATTCCATACCATACCATCCCATACCATACCATACCATACCATTCTTACATTAGAAGAAACCTGAACTACATTCTGTTGGGAATTAAAATATCTATTGTGAGAATAGTTTCACAAACATTACCAAGATGGAGAAGCAGAAAGCACAAATCATTTCCAATTTCTAGCTCCATATTTCTTTTCAAGTTGATCAGCTCATACCAAGAACGGAAGCTCATACTGTAATTCAGCTGGCCTTGGCCTTCAGAAAAAGTAGAGAGATGCTACTTCAGATGTTGGGGTGCTATAGAGAGATTTTGGGCACCCTTCCCTCTTCCGAGGGGGAGTCCACTTTCTTTTGATCCATTTACTTCTCTTTATCTTCAAAGCCCAATTTGTTTCTAAACCCAGTTTAGCATCTCCTCTTTTTCTATAATATTATCTCTGGTTGGTTAGAGATTTTAAGTAACACTACATAGCCATACACTATGTAGAAAGAGGAACAAACCCCAGAGACTTGAACTAAAAACTATTTAAGAGCTAGAATAGACCCTGGGCACCAGTCTGAAGACAGTCAAGTATGATGAGAAACTTGATCCAGGAGCACGCAAGAAATTGGAATCAAATGATTTTTTTTTTTAAATCCTGGAATATACCAAGTCTTAGGAAGAACATATTGATTGAACAATACTTAACTGAAATTTAAAAATATCTAATATGCTTCTTTGTCAAGAAGAGGGGGATCAAACCATCAGACTGAATGGTTGGGGATGATCCAAGGCCTTACAATATTAAGCTGAATAGACAGATCTTATAAATCCAATCCAATTATTTGTGGCATTGGCCAGTTGCTCATAAATCAAAATTTCCCAATTCAAGATTCAAGAAATCCTGATCTGAATCAGGGATATTTAGAGTCAGTTTGATGTAAAAGTTTAATTCGGAAAAAAGTTATTGTTCTATCTCACTTATAGAATGGAATAGAGTAACAGAGTTGGAAGGGACCTTGGAGGTCTTCTAGTCCAACCCCCTGCTCAAGCAGGAAACCCTATTCTATTTCAGACAAATAGTTATCTAATCTCTTCTTGAAAACTTCCAGTGTTGGAGCATTCACAACTTCTGGAGGCAAGTTGTTCCCCTGGTTCTCATCGTGAGGAAATTTCTCCTTAGTTCCAGGTTGCTTCTCTCCTTGATTAATTTCCACCCATTGCTTCTTGTCCTGCCCTCTGGTGCTTTGAGGAATAGCTTGACTCCCTCTTCTTTGTGGCAACCCCTGAGTTATCTATAATATAGAATCAGAAATATCCCCTATATATAAATATACTTTGAACTATTTAGAATTCCCTCTGTTGTATTACATTATGGTGTGCCGAAACCAAGGAGCCTAGAAGTTTGGTCCAGGGAGCATAGATAGTAAAATGCAAAGCCATCAAATTGAGAACAAAACATTGTCAAAAAAATAAATATTTTAAGCTGGAATGATTAAAACCCACAGCACAGTTCAGCTTTCTCCAAGACTACCTCTGAAGGGCATCCAATTTGGGGCATAACTGAAAAAAATGCTGCCGATAAGTGACAATTATTCTTTCTCTTGCAATAACATTTTTTCTTCTTCTCTTCTCTCCACTTCAGGGCTAGGCTCCTGAAATCTGCCCCCAAAGTTACCATTCCACAGAAACAGATCTGGGCAAGCATGGAGTCTGGAGGGAGAAAGAGGAATTGTACATTTAACCTGAGGCTGAAAGCTCCAAGCAGATCTTTAGGCAGGGTGAGTGAAAATGATCTAGTACTCCCAAGGTTATACCCGTAGGAGGAGAAGAAAAGTGGTCTTTAGTTCTCCTTTGGGTGTTTTTTTTCCTTATGAAGTGTACTCTTCTCACAACAACTGACTTTTGCCTGCAAAGGAAGCGATGTAGTATTGTGTACTTTGAGAAAGAAAGAAAGAAAGAAAGAAAGAAAGAAAGAAAGAAAGAAAGAAAGAAAGAAAGAAAGAAAGAAAGAAAGAAAGAAAGAAAGAAAGAAAGAAAGAAGGAGGGAGGGAGGGAGGGAGGGAGGGAAGGAAGGAAGGAAGGAAGGAAGGAAGGAAGGAAGGAAGGAAGGAAGGAAGGAAGGAAGGAAGGAAGGAAGGAAGGAAGGAAAGAAAAGAGCTATGGCAGAAAAAGAAGCCCACAAATAGATGGGAGTAATATATACATCTAGTAAGTGTTGTTGAGCTACAGTTCTTACAGCACTTCATGTTTTGAGAAGACATCCATGGAATGGACTGCTAGTGCTTTCTATTTCAATGGACATGGATGGAAGTTTAGACAGCTTTAAAAAAACCCAAAAGACATTGTCATTCACAGGGCTGTTTCAAAATATAGCGGGGGGAGGGGGAGTACAGTCAACTACCATTGCCCTGAGTCTGCACCAGATCAGCAGGCAAGGGTTCAGCAGCAAGCCCTACTTATCAGCCATCTCTGTTAGGCTTGAAAGGCGTAAGTAACCTAACACTTAACTCTCTGAATAGTCCTAATATGTCCCCTGGCAGAGAAGAGTGACTTCAACAGATTGTGCATACCTTTACTCCATATGGAAACCAATATAGCTTCATTAGAATTATATATCAGCAGAGATCCCTCACCTGAGTCCAAAACTCCCAGCTGCTCTTCTTTACCCAGGGTGCAAATATGCTCAGCAATATGAAACCACTTTAAAAATTGTCCAGGTATTTCAAAAGAGATAGGACCTTGAAGGAAGATTAGCAAGTTGATTCACTCATTCTGTTGCAGTTGTTTCTTTCCTAAATTCCTGTAGCTAGCATGTTTTCTGCATATGCATATATGTGGGCATACGTATAAATAAATGTTGTACATGTATACATAGATACAGAAATACATATACATGTGTTGATTTAACGCCGAGTCTGTCAATTAAAAGGTAGCATTATTTTTACACCATTCTGTAATGACAAATATGTATATTTTATGGAACTTATGTGGTAAAATGTTGTTATTGCTATTGTGATTGTCACTTCATTTTCAGAGCTGTTCAAATCACCTTTTTTAAAGAGGGATAGCAGAAACTTCTCATTTAGCAAATGTGGCCCATTGTGAGAAAGGGGGAGTTGGACTACAAGGAATTACAGTGAACAAGCAACACAAGGTTTGTAAAGAATAAGGCTGTGTCAGTACCTCAAAGAATGTGCCTCGTGAATACTAATGTACTTTTCAAAACATCTCTTGCTAATGCTTTGCACAATTCTAGAACAAATTAGTATTATAAAATGGAATCACTTTGATGACAATCTGCAGGCAATGTCTTAGAGTGGTCCCTCATTTATTCTGGACACTACTTGTTTACTTATGAAGGAAACGGAAGATTTGTAATTCTTCATTATTAATAAAGTTTATTTTGACAACTACTGGTATATCATGCATTCCTTTGTCAGGTCTTTGGAAACTTAAGAACATGTCACAAAAGGTAGGAATCATGTAATCAACCATAAGAAAAAATAACTTCCTGCTAACCATAAAAGCATAATAAGAAAATGGGCAAAACATGCAATATCCACATGGAATTATTATTAGAAAGGGCTTGTTCTCAAAATATTCAGGGAATGCCAAGATTGTCTATGAAATGGATTGAAACTGTTCAACATCAGTGTTTTTATTTTTCTTATTGCTATAATACACTGGAACCTCCAGATTATTCAGTTACATGTTTTCCTTTTCAATGACCTAATTCCTGGCTAAGAGTCTTTCTCCAGTAGCATTACACTATAGCATAAAGGTTCCCTGGAACACTTTTTTTTTTAAGGTGCCTATGATATTGCTTTCACTTCATACCCAGCGCATGAACGAGGCAGACTTAAATTGTGTTTAACCACAACTGGTGTTAAAGCAGCGTTATCTCCCTTATTTCAAAGGCAGGCTAAAGATATAGAAAATCTGTTAAGGGAGGGAAGTTATGTGACCAGCAAGGACTCTAATAATAAAGGCAGGATGTGGGTAGAAAATGAGGATAACCAATTTCTTTCCTATATAATTTTTTGCCAATTCAAGGATGGATGGATGGATAGGCAGCAACTAGAGAAAGACCCTAACACAAGAATTTCAAGCTATCTGGCTGAGATCTTCTGCTTCATGAGAATGCTGCTGCTTCTCCTACTTGTTCAAATCCACTATCTGTTAATAATGTGAGGCATTTCTTATCTTGTTCTTTACTTAGTGAAGGGCTTCCAAAAACTGTTAAGTCTGGGCGGTGGGTCCCAAGGAGAGACGAGACTCGAAATAGTGACAATAGCTCTTTATTAGGAAACCAGATACTGAGACAAGACTCCCAGCCGAGGCAGCTCCTTTTATAGAGCTGGCTGCAGCTAGGCAGCCTATGACATGCATTTGAGCTTGCCGCACTTGGTTTTACCAATCGCGGCAGCCGAATAAGAACCAATCAGAACGCTTAGTTCTGTCCAATCACGGCCCTACTTTTCCGGACCAATAGGAATGCAGGCCTACAAGCCTGCTAGTATGGAACAAAAACCATTTCGCAAACACAGTTGGCAAGCAAACTATGGGAACATTTTTATTTATTACATATTGATCACTTAATTTTATTTCAGCAAAATTCAGTTCCCCTCCAGGGCAGAATAGAAGGGAAGGGTTCTCATGTTACATAGATTGTGGGAAGCCTTCTTCACAGCTACAACTATCCTGGTAGGATGAGAAGGATCTCTTTAGAAAGATCTGTTTGGAAGGAAAGAGGCATCCTTTTTAAAAGAAGTACTGAATCACAAGCCTGTGACCGTCTTCCTTGAAAAGTACCTGGAGTAGCAAATGATGGCGCCATGGCAGACACAGAAATTACAAACCTCCCCTATGATCAAAAGAGCACACATAAGAGACAAAACTGACCCCGTTTTCAAATAAAACAAAAACCGGGTCTAGTTGTCCATCAACCTTTGCTTTGCTTTAGGCATCAGGCATGTTTTCCTGAAAGCATGTTACCCTTTCTCCGTGTGGTGAACAGAGAAGTCAAAATAATTGTAGACACATGATGCAATTTTCAATATGTATCTTCATATCATTTCTTATGCCGAAAGACATCTCACAGTTGGAAGCTCACAGGATACTTAGTAAGGCAATGTGAAGCTATGATGGAGCCATTCAGTTAGATCCATGAAGCAAAGAAGTGCCTCTGTGGGATTCAATTTTTTTTACTACCGGTTCTGTGGGGGTGGCTTGGTGGGCGTGGCAGGGGAAGGATACTGTAAAATCTCCAGTCAGAGGTGGTATTTGCCAGTTCTCCAAACTACTCAAAATTTCCACTCCAGAACTGGTCAGAACCTGCTGAATACCACCTCTGCTCTGTGTATTAGGTTTGAATAGTTGTGATGCTTCACTTCAGTTGGTTGATGCTGTACACAGGGAGAGCCGGTGGCCAGAGGTCCTTTGCCTAAATTTATAGCTTTTTCTGGAATGGGAGGCCAGCTTAACAGTAACTCACACTCTCCTATAAAAGCTTGCTTGAGTTCCTGCAATCCCTTCTACAAAGTACTTCTCTGAAGACCACGTTTAAGTTTCAGTTTTTTTCAGAATGCAACAGGGCTGTTTTAAGCTGGGATCTGTCACCAGGAGCATATTAAACCCATGTTCCAGGTCCTGCATTGTTGTTGTTTTTTTAATCAGCTTCCAGTTGAAAGCACTGGCCATTACCTCTACTTTAAAATTTACATTATGTTATAATTTAAAAGAGGGTGTTTTTTTTTTAATGAAGTACTGTCCGTATATGAAACTTTCTAGTCTATATAAAGATACTTCACATCTACCGGTATGTTGGAAATGTGGAAAACGTGTAGCGTCATTTTATTCTGTTTCATTGACTTGTAAGAAACTTAGAAAATGTGGGGTTCAAATGGACACAATAATAAGAAAAAAATGTTAAAAGATTAATATTCAATTGAAATTGGAGCTTTTCTTGCCGGGACTAATGGACAAACAACTAGAAAAGGCCTGTGGACAATCGTTTTTGTACATGGTAACTACAGTGAGATTATTATATATACAAAGATGGAAAGATTCTGAAATACCTCCAATGGAGGAATGATTGATGAAGATGCCATAATTTTCAGAAATGGCAAATTGACCTGCTTGATCAGAGAAAAAACAATAAGTACTTTTGTCAGTGACTGGAAACCCTTTATGACCTTTTTGCTGAAAATAGAAAAAAGTGAACTTATGATGTATAGTTTGATAATTAGAAAGGGTATATTATAGAGAAGGGGGCTTTGATGTTACTTTAGAAAGGGAGGATAAAATACAAATGCATTTATAACTGGTATAAAGAAGTTCAGAAGCCATTTGTTTATATTTTTGTTATTATTTCTTTTCCCCTTTTTCTTTTTTCGTTTCTACTATTTGTTCACTACTTTTTAAAACTTTTCTTTGTTTTCTTTTAAGTACTTTTACTTTGTAAAAAAATTCTTTAATAATAATTAATTTAAAAAATAGATCACCTCAAAAGGTTAACACCATGGAGTTTACTTCTATATAGTGAGGAACTGTCAACACACACACACACACACACACATTGTGAAGTTTTTTGTATATAAGATGAGCACCATTTAACATTAAACAAATAAATATAAACAAGCAAGCAAATTATCCAGGTCAAGTGCTTTCTAGTGATCCTACTGCAGCCCTTAGAGGTTTTCAGTTGTATTCACCATGATGCAGAGGTGGTATTCAGCAGGTTCTCACCAGTTCTGGAGAACCGGTAGTGGAAATTTGGAGTAGTTTGGAGAACCAGCAAATACCACCTCTGATTGGCCCTGCCCCCATCTATTCTCTGCCTCCCGAGTCGCAGCTGATCGGCTGGGTCTTCTTTTGTTGCCCTGCACAGGAGAACAGAGCTGGAAAGCAGGTTAGTAGGGTGGGGAGGGAATGGGGATTTTGCAGTAACCTTCCCCAGGAGAGGGGAGGGAATGGGGATTTTGCAGTACCCTTCCCCAGGAGTGGGGAGGGAATGGAGATTTTACAGTAGCCTTCCTCTGCCACGCCCACCATGCCGCGCCCACCACACCATGCCCACAGAACCGGCAGTAAAAAAAATTTGAATCCCACCACTGCCATGATGTTATTTATTGTCTTGGTGAGAGAAGATTTTAAAACATTGTTCCAGGGTGGCTATGATTTTTCCAGGAAGTTGGTCTCAACAAGCAGCGTGAAATGTTTCTGCTTGATGTCATGCCTGTGGGCCACTAGTATCTCTCAGGGCATCTTCCTGTTTCAGGGGCTTCATTTACTAGGAGAGGTTGGGGGTTTAGGTCACCAATATGATGATGACATCCAGCTCTGTCTCACAGCAAACTCAGAGCAAACTGATCAATTTCAAATCAATGCCTGATGTTAGTAATGGGCTGGATGGCAAGAAACAAATAGAAAGTCTTCCAATCAATTAAAAAGCAGATCAGAAAACTGAGATTCAACATATGCTGTGTAAGGACTTAAGTTTGTATTTGGGATGCATTCTTGGATTCCGCATTGAATCTGGGCATTCAGCTATGTGTTTGCACAAACAAACCTATGTTCATCTGGGGAAGACTTCAGTTTTTATCCATGGCTACCTACCACTTAGATTGCCTTTCAAATCTAAAGCATGTCTCTCTTGAAAAGCACCTGAAAATATTTATATCTAGACCAAAGCGTCACAGCCAGGCTATTAACTTATAACACTGCTCAAGGAAATATGGTAAAAATCCAACAAATAAATACACATTATTTTTTTAAGGACAATTGTGGAAGCAATTGGAATTGTATATCTAAATCCACGCCAAGTAGTATTTTATTAACATCAAGCCAGCAAATGAAGATTTTATTTGTTTACTATAATTGAACTCTGGTGATCCATTTTTTAAAAAAAAAAACTGTGTTATGCTATATTAAAAATCTAATTTTCAAGCTTTTAGATGCTTAATAAACAAAACATTGTAAAGAATTGTCCTTTTGTATAATTGGATTTCCAATCTATCATTAGCCTGTATTAACCATGCCAGTTCTGAATAAATTGGGTTGGGGGCTCATTGTACATGCCATAATCAATTCTATTGATATGCAGTGTCATCTACAATATGCTCTACTGCCAAAAACATCTATGCACAAGGCGAAACCAAAGAAACATACTGCTGTGCAATCAGAATTCTATTTATCGCATAATTCACTTTCTAACATCAAAACATTAACTATTGCCCAATATCGATTACAATGTGAGCACATATTAATTCATACAGGCATTTGCTTTCGCTTAAGCAGTTGGTTTGGGTCCTTTATGGTGCTGATATAGTACCTTCATATCCACATGATATACACAGAACCCTCCAATAATATAGCCAGGGACACCAACATTTGTGGAAACAGGTAATAAGGAAATAAGCCAAAGGCAATACATGTAAAATAGTTAGTCAGTGGTATTCTACCAGCCAAGGAACCATGAGGCTTAAAGCCTCACTTTTCAGGCATTGAGAACCAGTGAGTGGGAAGCTTCCCATTCTCCTGCCAAAGAACTGATCAACCTGCACATTAACTGAGTCTCATGACTGCATTAAAGCTTAAACACACTGGATCACCAATGACCACAGAGGCATTCTCTCAGGTTCAAATTTTGTATAATGTGGAGCTGGGGCTAAATGACACTAGAAGCAAGCAGAAGAAAACAAATGTCATAAAAGGAGCAAGGCATAATTATTCCAGTCAAATCTCTTCAATAAGATCAATTTACAAAAGGATACTCTACTCCTTGTGTGTCCAATCACATTGGCCAATAAAGAATTCTATTCTGTTCTGTTCTATGTAACAAATGGTTTGTTGTTCTTCAAATAATTATTTTGGGATGGGGTATCCCAACATTATATACTGTACTTGCTGATGGGAACAGAAGAAACCATCTAAAAAATTAGCATGGAGAAGAGATGACTACTAATATCAGCGCTGCAAAACATTGATACTTTGTAAGATTAATCCTTGCTGGTCTGCTTGTTGAATAACACTTTAATACCCAAAGAGGAACTCACATTGTCATCATCCACTTTTGGTCCCTGCTCTTTAATCCCATCTCCATCCTATATATTACTTCTTCCTGAGGTTTCCACAAGACAGAAGACATGTGTAGACATATGTCTATGGAGATTCTTAGTCATCCAGGTCCTGGTTGTCCAAAAGGTGCTTTTTCAAGAGGCAACTGGACTTTCAGAAGCTGGATGAGAAGTGAAACATCTTCAAAGAAAATCCAGAAAGTCCAGTTGCCTCTTGAAAAAGCACCTTTGGGACATGTGTAGATAGGTGTTCCTAAGGGTTAAGAGTAGTTTGTGAGGGAAAATAGTTCTCAGTCTCAGGTCATGGTTGTCCTCTTTATTTTATAGGCAACACAATTTAATTCAAAGTTGTTTCTTCAGTTTTGTTTTTAACTTGGTCCTGCCCATTTTTCAAATGTGGTTTCTGCAGAACATTTAAACATGTTGGTGTTTTACACATGTATAGACAGGGAATACAGCTGGAATTGATAATCTTAGATTGACAAGCATAGGTATTTGCAGAGAAAGGCAAATGATGAACAGTCTCAATATCTTTTTTTTTTGTACTTATGTTGTAATACTCCATGCAAGCTCTAAGGAGCAGAGCTTGTCTTATTATGACATCATAATATACTTTTTGTCAAGTTGACAACACATCAGCTTGGTCCAAACATTCAGAAAAGGTGGGGAACAGACATTTGTTTTCCCATCCTTTTTCTGTCTGTTCTTCATTTTGGAGAGGTCACCTCAAATGCGGGGAAATCCTCCATTGGAAAATAAACAATAACCTTATTATTCAAATAATAATACCAACCCAATTTATGAAAAAAAAATTGCTCCCAAAGCCAAGCAGGTTGATCAAAAGAATCATCCATAGAACTGAATTTTCCCAAAATTGAACATTCTTGCCATGTGGAACCAATTTTATCTATCTATCTATCTATCTATCTATCTATCTATCTATCTATCTATCTGTCATTTTTCTGAACTGCCCCTCTCCCTAAAGTACTCTCCAAAAATTCACAAGATCAATCGACCTGCAATTTTATCACCATAGCATTTCCCAGCATGCCAGGCATGGACCCTAGCAAATCCATTCAATGTACAATTATCACAAATCTACTGCAAACTATAAAGAAGAAAGATGGATCCAGTCCCTTCAATCTGTCTCGTGAAACCGCAGCCACCTGCCTGTTTGTCGCTGAGAAATATAATCTCCCTGAGCCATCGTGAGACACCCTTCGTTTCTGAAATGAGCCTCTTCCTTGGAAGCAAAATATTGGAGACTGTCATAATGGGACAGGACATCTTCCTCTAATGCAAACACTTAATTGACCAGTACAAGAAAGCCACACCATACAACCCTATAGGCCAATGTCGTAGGCCATAGCCTAACAGACTTAGCAGCAGCAAGGATCTTTAATAGTTGGGCTTTTGGGGGGGGGGTAGTTTCCCCCCCCCCCCGAGTGCTCTTGCATAAAGATTAGGTAGGCCATTTCCAGAAGAAACTGAATCATTCAAAAACCTAGACAATGCAAAAGAAGGGCTCCTATTTATTTTGCCTTGCATTCACTAAGTGTCCTTTATTGTTTTAACTAGGAGAGGCAAATTAATCACTGAAAATGTTGGCCTGACAGTAATTAATTACCGTGGATGCAGAGAGCACAGTTGGTTGTTTAAAAAGAACAGAAGCCAAATTGGGGGTGGGGGGGGAGGTTTTGTTCTTGCAGCCGCTGCTGATCCTAGGAAGAGCTGGTACCTCTGCCCCAGAGCTAGTAAAACATCCCAAAAGAGCAAAATGGGGCGGGGGGAGGGGAGAGACACCAGCAGGGCTTGGATGTACTCCACCAATGTCATACCATCACTTATGGGATTCATTTTCTCCATCATGGAGTGCAAATATTTTGCAGAAGTGCCTCAGCAGAGGAGGGTTAAAGAGCCTTGAGTGTTTCCATGTTAGACGTTTTGTATGACATAAGTTGTGGAGCACTGAGGTTGTATCTGCACTGCAGCCTTAGGCTGGTCCTGTTCCATGCTCATGCTGGCTGGACTCCAAGCCAGGGGAAGACAATGGTGTCCAGACTGAGATTTTACCAGCAGCCAGACTGCAGGCTACCTTGTCCTCCCATGGGACAATTCCTCTGTTGTTGTGTACCATCTCACAACAGTAGAAACAAACTTTCTCTCATGATTGGACTTTGTGTGTTGCGCATGTGTGTGTGAGAGAGAAAGAGGCAGAAAGACTTTGACCAAGTCTTGATTCCTGGCGACTGTCTGGCCAAGTGGCAACTTGCTGCAGGACAACTCGCCATGGCCAACAGGCCACAGGACAACTTAGTACAGGACAATTCAACAATACAACTTAATTATTTAAAATTATTTTAATTTTTGTCATTCACATTTCATTTTGTCCCTCCTTTGGCATCTTTTCTTTAATGCTTGTATTCCACTATTTCTTTGATATTGGTGTAATTCTTGTCCCAAAGTGAGTTGTCACGCAGGGAGTTGGCCATGGCGAGCTGGCTGTGGCATGCTGGTTGCAGTAAGTTATCGTAGACTCCCAGCCAAGTGCAATTTTATCAGCAAGGTTTTCTAGAAGTGGTTTCCTCTTGCTTTCTTCCTAAGGCTGAGTCAGAGGGACTGCCCTAATATCAGCCAGCTCCGGCTTCATGGCCAATGTAGAACTAGACTTATTGTTTCCTGGCTTCTAGCCTGGTGTCTTTAGCCACCACACCAAACTAGCTCTCCTTAGTTGACATACATACAGTGGAACCTCGGGTTTCACGAACACTTCCGTTCGCGACCAAATCGGGTGACGACCACAAATTTGGGGAAATTGTTGCTTCTAGTCACGAACAGATCCTTGGGTGCTGATCAAACCAGGGTGATTTTCCCTGCAATTTCCCCTTCCACACATGCACAGAATTGTAGGCACATGCACAGTCAATCTTGCTTCTCTTTACGACGAAATCAGGTTGCAACCAAAGTCCTGGAATGGATTACGGTCATGACCCGAGGTTCCACTGTATTTTTTATATGTGTGTGGAAATACGTATGTATATATGCCTCAAACACACACACACAAAAGCAAAGCATTGACATGCACATAGGGACCACCAACCTGGCTTCTTGTGCAGTCTCTGGTAGTTGCATTTACCTCCGCTCCTTCCTTCTTGCCCTGCTATGATCATCATTTTCTTCCTCTCACTCGACAGTTGATAGTCAAGAGCCTGCAGACAGCAAATGAAGATGGTCTGAGTAGGATCCACATGAAACACTTCCTTTCCAGAGCAATAATACTCCCAAGCCACCAGTTCCGTTGCCTTTTTTGTAGAATGATGGGGAGGAGATTGAAGGTAGCTTCCAAATCACCACTCAATACTTCACAGAACTCCTGAGGGCAAAAGCATCTAATTTAAGCAGTTTTAAAACAATCCAGACTGCCCTGAAAAAAAGCAAACAGTATTCCTCCTTTTTTGGCCTTACCATGATTTAAAGATTTAAAGAATAGTGTTCTTTTAATTAAATAATAATTAATAATCTACAACAAATATTCAACATATTTTCTCTTTTGACATTTCATAGATTATAATCATGCAACCATGATGAATTAAAGTTTTGATTCAGTTGCAATTATAACCGAGCTGTATTTTAAAGATGATCAGTTGAATTTTAAGGAAAGCTCTGGAAGACCAAATTTATTTATTTCCATATTCACAACAGTGAATTGTTAGTGAACTGTTCTGACAGAACATAGAAAAGCAGCAATGCATCCCATAATATAGAAAGTCAACTGTAAATCTGCTTTTATTGCAAGTATTTGTAACACACACACATATACACCATGTACAGCCTTAGTTTCTTAAAGATATCTCATTTCCAGGTTAATTTCTATGTTGGTTCTTTTTTTAGTTCTTTATAGCAATGTAAGGAATTAGCCCCTTCTTGACATGTTTATTAACTAGAATTATATTTTCATCTTTTAAATTATAAAATACATGTTAACCTACATGGTAACCTACATGTTCTAAAATAAGTAATGGTAAGATTACTGGTCACCTCTGACAGCTTCTGCAAATTTTACTGCTTCCATAAATGGTTGTCATTTCTACCTGCCTAAATTTGACATTATACAAGACCAACTTTCAGGTCATTCACTCTTTAGAAGACAATAGCAGGTTTCTAGCCTGAACTAGAAAGTATGGAGTTAATTATGATGGTTAGATTCTATCATCTTGGTGAGTCTTTCAGTTCCAGAGTTTTTATACTGGGCAAGGGTTTTGGACTGATGGTCTGCAAGAACCTTCCCAGTGCTTCTTTATGTGATTCTGTTGCAATTTCCAACTCACTTAACCTTGTTTCTGGAAATTCCTGTGGATATGAGGACAGCTATTTGAAAAGAACTCATTGCAAGAAACTCCTGTGCATCCTGATTAGGCCTCATCTGTCCCACCAATGTAGATCGAAGTGTCTGACACTGTTCCTGCATAGCTGCGTGCTCATTCTGACTGTTCCTGCTGATAATTTAATTCAGTTCACATTTTGGATCGGGGATGCTAATCCAACAAAGCTTATACTCCATGATAGCCATCAAAGTGACTCTTTTTCTGTTTCAGGCAATTAAGTAAACGGGGATCATTTGTTGTTTGATTTTTCAAAATATATTTCTCCACTTCTACCACCCCAATTTCTCAGCAATTTTGGAAGAAAATTTGGACACCACAGTTAAATGTTCAGATGCATTCTGCAGAAGAGAGCTGTTATTTAGAGACTGTTTGAAGGCAGAGAAAGTAGAAAGAGCTTCTTTTCAAGTAGCTAAGAGGCTTTGTAGTATATCAAATGTCAAGCACACTTCATTTGCTATATGGAACACTGAAGGTTTACACCCATCTTCCTCTTAGAAAGCAATAAATCCAGTAAAAATGCTGCATAAACCAAATGTTAATGATTTCCAAGGAAGACAGGTAATATAAACATATGCAGCTAAATCTGAGTGCCTCCTGAAAGGAAGTAAAAGTTGCTTTTATTGTACTGTTTATGTTATGTCATTTTAAGGTACTTGTTCTCTGTTTTGCTTTATTGTAATTTTAATTCATTATAACCTATACTAGGAACTGGTGGAAGGGCAGAGTAAGCCAGGTAGATACATAAAAATATTATTTAACTACATCCTCAGGGCAGGAAAAGACTCAAAGTGGTGTTTTCCTGTTCTGTTTAGCTCTACTTGGCTTTAACAACAGCAGTTTTCTGACCTGGTAGCATCCTGAACAGAGGATGATAATGAATGGTTGTGCCCAGGCAGCCCATCCACCATTGCCAGCTTCTTAATTCAACTTTTATATACCTTCCAAACATAAGCACTCTCTTTGAAAAGGTCATTAAGTGCCACCTATTGCTAAAGAAGAATCTAATTCTGCTCCTTCACAAATGTATACATTTCCAGACTGTTCCTCCTTTTTTGAATTATCTATCTAATTTGGGTGGTGGGGGTGGACATTCTGGCCAGCTGCGGGTAAGAATAAATTGTTATGCTCCTGTATTTCGAAACAATGTTCTGTAAGTGCAGCAATGCCAGCTCGGAATGTATATAACTAATTAAAATGCTAAAGACACACCAGAGCGAGAAAATATTGCAACATTTTAAATGTTAAGCTAAAGGTAAGTTTGGAACGCCCTGACAGAGTTCATTAGATAGCATAGATGATGCTGAGACCACAGTGGATAACAGTAGAGGGAAACTGTTCTGAAAGCTAGTCGTATGAATTATGAATAATTATGAATTATTATGAATTGCCTCATCTATAGCTTTGAGATGGATCTTGACTTTCTTTCTTAAGAGAGCATATGTGTCAATCTTGAAACTGATCTGACTGACACCATCTTGGAGCTTCAGTGTTGCCAAGCTGGAGCTGAGGTATAGGAAGGGGGGAATATAGATAGCTGGGGTTTTGTAGTCAAAACAAAATACTTTCTCTTGGGAACCAAGGACATTCTCACATCTGGTCAGAGGAAGGAGGAGTGATGTCACCAGGCAACCAGACGATACCTTGATTGGACCATGTGACTGATTGTTTGCGGTTGAGGGGGAAAACTTTTATTTTTAATTAGGTGACAACCACGGGAACCATCAGAATCAGTTTTCACCAGAACTGTGCCAATATGATATATCCAAATAAAACTATTCTTTGAGGAATCTACCTGCCTCGGAGTTTTGTTTGGCATGGGTGTATTACTTGGAACTCTGACAATACGTGGTGTTTCTTCGCCGCCTTGAGTTACTTGTAAAAATAATAAAGGAGGAATACAAATAAATAAATACATTTCTTCCCCCCATTTTCGCATACGGTAAAAAGCCCTTGTGAGCTACCATAGGCTAAGACAAAGCAATTGTCCTCAAAGTCACTCACTGGGTTTCCATGATTGTTGGTGGACTTGAATTTGGAGCTCCTGCTTCTGGTATACAACAGCTTAACTATTTTACCCCACTGGCTTTCACTGACTACAGTTAGTCCTCAACTTATGACCACAATTGAGCCCCAAATTTATGCTGCTAAGTAGGAAATTTGTTAAGTGAGTTCTGTCCCATTTTTACGACTTTTCTTTTGTTAAGCGAACCATTGCAATTGTTAATTTAGTGACACGGTTGTTAAGTAAATCTGGCTTCCCCATTGACTTTGCTTGTCAGAGGGTTGCAAAAAGAAATCACATGACCCTGGGACACTGCAATCGTCATAAAAGTGAGTCAGTTGTCCAAAGTATCCGAATGTAAATCACGTGACCATGGGGATGCTGCAAAAGTCATAAGTGTGAAAAATGATCATAAGCCACTTTTTCCCAATGCCATTGTAACTTTGAACTGTCGCTAAACAAACTATTGTACTGTAAGTCAAGGACTACCTGTACTATAGTTGTGGCCCAGATTTTAGCCTTATCATCTATCCATTTAACTAGACATCCCAAAGTAGAGGAATTACTTCTTATTACTAATTGAATCAGAAATAAGCAAGCAGCACTTTCTCCAGTTGTGAATAAACCTGCTCTAACCTTCCATTGTTATTACTGAATGGAGGGATCATAAACGAGTTGATTAACAATTAAGAAAGCTATGATCTGGAAAAGGGACTTGGTCTCTTGACATAAGGTGCTTTACATGACCTCTCCTACAAAACGTCAAAGCAGTTGGATCCTTGGCTTTCTTCCTTGTTCATAAATCTCTCTTGCAGCTTAGCCAAGTCACTGTGGAGCCGGAGAACACGGTCGAATGGAGCACCATCAGCCTTTGCTGATGGCCTCACTATTGTGCAAATGTGAAGATGATACCAATCGCTACAAAATAATTTTAACATTTAAGCGCTCATAAACACCACGGATTTTTCAGTCATGTATACAAAGGAATTTTTAAAAAACTGGTATTCATTTCATAACATTTGCCCATAAAATTTCTGGACTTGGTACAAAACATGAACTTATTTCTCTTCTTCCAGTTTGGACCACAAATTCTACAAGCTGTCTATTGTGGTTGCTTTTTAAACTCATTCCGAAACAAAAGGTAGCAGAAAAACTTCAGACTTCTCTGCTGATGTCCCTGCACATCCTCATCATTGAAATATGATGTCTAAGAAAAATAGGGAGCCCATATGAAAAACTTGGCTCATTCTCTTTACAGAAAGTCCTCAATTTACAACCATAATTGAGCTCAGAATTATGGTTGTGTCATTAAGTAGTTGTTAAACAGATCTTCATGTGACCACACCCAATTTAACGACCTTTTTTTACAGTGGTCATTAAGCAGTTAACAGTACTGTGTATAAGCTTTGTCTGATACGGGAGGGTTTCTTTTTTTTTGCCAGAAACATAAATTGCAATCATATGATTATGGAATGATGCAAACAGCCACAAATCAGGCTGGTTGCTGAGTGGCCATAATGCAATCACATGACTGCAAGGGGAGGGATCATTTGGAACTTCAAATCCAGGTCATAAGTCGCCCTGAGGCAGTCCAGCATAAGTCAGGGACTACCCGTACTATTCAGCCTGTAAAAGGATAGCTTTCTGTGCTTGTGGATAAACACAAATCCAGAGAAAGTGTGTGAGAGAGGACATATTTACCCATTCATTCTCTCCTACTTTAGTTCCATCTTGGTCAGACAGAATTATTTCCGATTCCCTCTTTGTTCCTTTTAATTGTAGAACTTACAAACACCGCAATTCGTCTTCTCTCGGGTTTTGTTTTTGTTTTATCTTCCAGCTACATCTTTTTCTTTTCCTTTAAATTAGAAATGAAAGTGCTCTACTGCAGGAAAAAAGGGGGGAAACGTGAAAATAAAATATTTTGCAGAATTAGAAAGAAATGAGAAACCCTTAGCTTTAATGCTAACGTTATGATTGAAGTAAGAAATTATGGTTTATTAGGGCTTTTGCCATTTATGTTTGGCATAAATCTAATCGCCTCTCACATTATGCCCTCTGCCAGGATACAGCAGCTATATTTACTATGCAGACATCTACGATGACAGACAGCGCCTTTGAGAAGAACCAGATAAACAAAATATTTTACATACTCAAGCATTGCGGTGTCTAATGGATTCATATCATGGAGAGAAAAAGGCTTCATTAGAGGAAATGCACCAGGTGCTCGAAAGCAGATTTACCACTGAGATTTCATTTGAGTTATCTGTTACTGCCGCTTAATGGGAAAGCTGCTCCTCAGCCCTTCAATACTGCAACGCAGAAAGAAAATAATGTACCGTGGACTGTTAGACCTGGGCTGCAAGTTCCAGATGACCACAAGGTGGCAGCCAAGAGATACCAAACTGTCACTCTTTGCTGCCATCTGGAGGTCACCCAGAATTTTGTTGTTTGGATGTATTGGTTTCTAGTACTGGATGGGGTATATTTTTCTGCCTTCAGGTTAGTTTTGACACCTGAGGCAGAGTGACTAGCCAAAGTTCCCAGCCGGTTTTGTACTTAAGGCAAGACTAAAAACCACAGTCTCCCAATTTCTAGTCCCTTGCTTTTTATCACTATCCTAGATTGGCTCTCTTCTAATCTAGTTATCTACTAAACATCCTACAACGTCCCTGATTGTGTCCAGAGAGACAGAATAAAGAAGTTGATGGGGTAGAAACTTCATATTACAGGAACTGTAGCTAATGTTAATGTTTGTATGTGTGTGTCCCATTAAAACAGGGGTGTCAAACTTGTGTCATAATGGCGTCATCATGTGATGTAACCCAATTTCTCCCCCTTCGCTAAGCCAGGCGTGGGTGTGGCCAATGAGTGATGCATCTAACCCTAAGACACCTCTGCCTTAAGAGAAGAACTACAAATATTTTCTATACTTAATAAAATAAAATAAATAAATATGAAGAGTACCAGTTTGGGCAAGATTGAGCTAACAAAATTACAGTAGTGGCTTCAGTTAAAGAGGTACCTTGAACAGGTAAAGCAACGGTAGTGATTTCATTATTTTCACAACCAGGTGGGGCAATCATTATAAATCTTTGTAAATAAACATTTCTGTTTCAATTCATTTTAATTCAGTTTTATTATGATCCAGCATGACAATTGCAAATGAACATACCACCTTGCCACAATTGTCTATCATGCTATGGAATTGTCTACCCAATGCAAAAGGAGCTTGAGTATCCATGGCCCTTCAAATATTTTGAGTTTCCGTCAGGATCATTTATGGTGACAGAACTTGGAAGTTGTTGATTTTGAAAGTCCACAGGTTTCCCATTCCTGTGTCAACAAGTTTAATAAATTGCTGGTCTGTGTTTCAAAGAACTTGCTTTGTGCTTTACACAACTTCAGACACCCTTGGCCCAAGTAAATAGACCAGGCCAAGAAATGACCTGAAGGCTAATATTACTTTTACTCAGAGGTGGTATTCAGCAGGTTCTGACCAGGTCTGGAGAACTGGTAGTGGAAATTTTGAGTAGTTCGGACAACTGGCAAATACCACTTCTGACTGGCCCCACCCCCATCTATTCTCTGCCTCCTGAGTATCAGCTGATCGGCTGGGTCTTCTTTTGTTGCCCTGCACAGGAGAACGGAGCTGGAAAGCAGGTTAATGGGCTGGGGAGGGAATGGGGATTTTACAGTAACCTTTTCCCAGGAGTGGGGAGGCAATGGGGATTTTACAGTATCCTTCCCCTACCACACCCACCAAGTCATGCCCACAGAACCGGTAGTAAAAAAAATTTGAATCCCACCACTGCTTTTACTGAGATTAGAAATAATTATAAAATATTGCTAGTCTGATTGAAACCTTCCCTTATATCCTAGGGAATATCTTTGTTATAGTTCTCTTCCTTACTCTCTACAGACATGGGGCAGGGACATATTTTTATCTCTTGATAATGTCCTAACCAATAACAGGAACCTGCAGGAACCATTACCTAGGCAAAAGGGCTGAAATATTTTTGAAATCCACAATAATGAGATTACATTCAGAGGCGATCAGGCAACTGCCTCCCCTGATTAGCAAAATGTGAATTAAACTTGGGAAGGAAAGAAAGTATTAGTAAGAAATCTTGATTCCCTTTGGTCTAAAAGGGAGAGAAGGAAAAAAATGATCAGGCCTTCAGGATTCTGCTACCAGAACCTATATTAATAAAGTAGCTGTTTTAGTCTGTATTATGGGGATTGCGTTCTGACCTGACTTATCACAAAAGGATTGTCAGTTGCATCTAACTCTCTTTTTGCCAATTGATTATTGCAATCATGATTTTTTTTTTAAAAAAAGGGACTCTATAGATATATGCCTAATGGCCTACAAAATAACTGCCTACATTGCACAACAGCCAATCGTTAAATATTACAGCTGTTATTTTAGTTTATCACAACCCGAATTACCAAATGTTATTTCCATATTATGCTGTCCTAATTGGACATTATTAACTGCTGTTGACAAATCTTTCAGACTTGCTATTGAGCTGTGTATTGACCAAACTGGATAACTTCATAAATATTTCTTACACCATCTTTTTTTCTCTTTCAGTTCATGAGAGTGGGGAAGGGGAGGGAGGCAGGGAGAGAAGAGAGCGAGAGAGAAAGAAAGAGAGAGAGAGAGAGAGATTGAGGCACTAGCAAAACTTTGAAACTTGTCTGCATGATTAGGTCAGCAGAAGTAGTCAATGTGGATTATGTATTCAATCAAATCTGACATCAGATATGTCTATTTGTGTCACAAGTGACCTGCTTTGCAGCAGAAATGGGCAGGATCCTGTCTGTGAATATTCCATACAATGCTGCCTTTGTATTGGTGCCATTAGGACCTCATGTAGGGTTGAAAAGAAAACAGAGAGGCTTATGAATGCTTCACAGATCCAAAATTCACCTTTGACTGGCCATGACCTCCTAAGTAAGCTTGGCTGTCAGAAAGCATTTGAGAAAGACACCTTCAAAGATCAGAGAGAAAAGAATAGAAGAATTCGATTATTTATTTAATTGCTTTACCAGGTACTTCATAACACACACACACCCCTTCCCTTTTGTACAGTTCCAGCCAGCTCTTATGGAATGAAAGTAAAAAGAAAGAGAAAACTCAACTCACAAACATTCACACTTAAACAGTTAAAGGTAAAATTATTGTAACTGACTAGGCATAACAACCATGCAATTCTTGTTTTGTTTTTTAAAAGAAATCTACAAGTAGTCCTCAGATTATGATTATTTTTAGTGACTGTTGAAAGTTACCATGGCGCTGAAATAGTGACCTAAAAAAGGGTGCTCATACTTACGACTATTGCAACATCTCTGCAGTCGTATGACCAAATTTGGCAACCAGCGTGCATTTACAATGGTTGCAGTTTTTCCACAGAAAAAATGTTGTAAAATTGACTGTGAATCACTTAATGACCAACATCACACTCATAAACCTTACTTAGCAACAAAAGTTCCAGTCCAAATTGCAGTCATAAGTTGAAGACTTCCTGTTCTGAATTTTAAATGCCTAAATGAAAAAATAATAATTTCCAACAAATGGAAATTGCTAACTGCTCTAGAAGGACAGAAATTTCCAGGGTCAAGAGAAGACCATCTAAGATCCAATTCAATTCATATTATGATTAAGAATAAAGGCTGGACTATGGGACGTGGTCACTCAGTGGCTAAGACGCTGAGCTTGTTGATCAGAAAGGTCAGGAGTTCAGTGGTTCAAATCCCTAGCGCCACATAATAGAGTGAGCTTCCATTACTTGTCCCAGCTTCTGACAACCTAGCAGTCTGAAAGCATGTAAAAATGCAAGTAGAAAAATAGGGACCACTTTGGTGGGTTTAGGCATTCCATGCGCCTTCAGCCTTTAGTCATGCCTGCCACATGACCACGGAGACGTCTTAGGACAGTGCTGGCTGGTTCTTTGGCTTTGTGATGGAGATGAACACCACCCCTGAGTCAAAAACGATTAGTATGTATGTGCGAGGGGAACCTTTAAGTTTACCTTTTTATGGACATTTAGACCTTGCATAGAATAGGATAGTTTGATCTTTTTGCTCCTTGGCTAGTTACTATGCAAGTTGGTGTCCCTAAACCTGTTGCTTGACTAAAGGAGAAAGTTCCCAGTAGCGGGGAAAACCCCCATTTGAACAAATGCTGACAGAAGGCACAGGGACCTTGCTCAAAATCAGGACCACTGTGGAACAAAATTTTAAACTATCCTCATCTCCATCTATGGTATGGCTTCTTTGGGGTTGATGTTTGTTCTTCAAAAATCAAAAGCCAACCCACCAAAAAGTCATTCCATTGAATTGGGTGGATTTTTTTTTAAATCAAGGATAGTAATCTTTTGAGAATAACTAAATTGATTCAAGGAATGACTAGATGAATTCACTTATTACAGTAATTGTAGGTGAAGAGCAAGCACAGCAGGGGGCAGAGTTAAACAAGTCATCAGTCTAGAGTCAATACATTCTTGCAAACGGTCTAAGTCCAACTCCTCTTTAATTCTATTAACCCTTATCTAGCACTGATTTATTGATGAACTTCACTAAACTTGACTAGATTCTTGTGTATAGGTAAGAATCTTATTCCCGAGCAATAAATATTCTGAATTGCAACTTACTGTGTGGTCCTGATTCTTTATACCTGACAGTAATTCATAAAGTGGTTTGTCATTTTTATGTGAGAGTGATGTTGGCTTAGTGTTATGCAAGAACCAAGTATATTGAACAAACACAGAGATTTCTTTTACCAAGTTTGATCTGGTTCCAGAAGGGTGTATGTATGTATGTGTGTGTGTTTTTGTTCAGGAAACACAATGTTGCCAGCCAATCAAGACAAAAAAAAAGCTACGAAACAGACAGAAGATATTAGAAACACCAATCAAGCAGAACACAGCAAACTCCAAGACCAATAAACACAGACCAAGACTCCCGACCAAACAGGATAAAGAAAAAACCATTCTGGCACAGCAGTAGGCTAGCCCCAAATTTAAAACAGAAATGGCTGTGAAAGTCTGACTCACAGACGAACACTATACAGAAGCCTGATGATGGCAGATGAGACTCTGCCGAAATGTTGCTACAACTTTAAAAGCGCAACTATAATGACGTGGGAAAATACCCGAACAAAGCTGAATACCATACATGTAAGTACCCGCGAAAACTTAAGAATATATATATGTGTGTGTGTGTGTGTGTGTGTGTGTGTGTGTGTGTGTGTTCAGGTCTTTTCCTGTGTATGATTAAGAGTATCTTGGCAATACTTCGGTGAGGTCCCACTTGCCATCCTCAGGCTAGTGCTTTCGGCTTCGTGCCAGTGCAAGCAGTGTGTGATCAGAGCTGCCGTCTCTCTATAAATACTGGGGGGAGGGGGGGCTGGTGTCCAGGCTGGTTGGCTGCACTGCTGCCTCTTGATTGGTTGATGGAGTTGATGTTGGTATAATGGGCTGTGTGATGGCCTGTGTGATGACCCCCACTAGCAGTTAAAAGGAAGAAGCAGCTGAAAGCTCACATTACTCCAAGAAGCACAAAGCCGAAGACACAAGCCCGAAGATGATGAATGAGGCTTCATCGAAACGTTGCCTAGATACTTCCAATTTTAAGTGGGAGAAAACCCAAATAACCAAAGATACATACACACACACACACACACACATATATACATATATACATATACATATATGGCATTCGGCTTGTTCGGGTATTTTCCCACGTCATTGTAGTTGTGTTTTTAAAGTTGTAGCAATGTTTCGGCAGAATCTCATCTGCCATCATCAGGCTTCTGTATAGTGTTCATCTGTGAGTCAGACTTTTACAGTGGTTTCAGATTTAAAATTGGGGCAGCCTATTGCTGTGCCAGAATGGTTTTTTCTTCATCCTGATTGGTTGGGAGTCTTGGTCTGTGTTTATGGGTCTTGGAGTTTGCTGTGTTCTGCTTGATTGGTGTTTCTAATATCTTCTGTCTGGTTTTTTTTGGCTCTTTCTGTATCTTGATTGGCTGGCAACATTGTGTTACTTTATTGGAGGCCTTTAGTGCAGCTTGGCTCTGGGTAAATGGACGGCTATCATTAGTTAGGAAGCTAGGTTTCATCTGGGTGCCTGGTTGGGGTGTGTTTGAGCTGGAGGTATCAGGGGGGATCTGTTTGTGCCCAGGTGTTTGCCTGGCTTGTGGTGTAGAGATTTTTTTGTTTGTGAGTGCGGGAAAATACCCGAACAAAGCCCAATGCCATACATGTAAGTACCTGTGAAAACTTAAGAAAACACACACACACACACACACACACACACACACACACACACACATATATATATATATATATATATATATGTGTGTGTGTGTGTGTGTGTTTTCTGAGGTTCTCGCGGGTATTTGTATGTGGATCTTTGGTTGTTCGGGTTTTCTCCCGCGTAAGATTCGAAGTATCTAGGCAACGTTTCGATGAAGTCTCATTCATCATCTTCAGGCTTCTGTCTCCGGCTCTGTGCTTCTCAGAGTAATGGAGATTGCAGCTGCTTCCTCCTTTTAACTGCCAGTGGGGTGGGACTTGATTGGGTGGGGGCTTGGCTGTGTTCTGATTGGGTGGGGTGTGTTCTCATTGGTAGGGGTTTGGCTGTGTTCTGATTGGTTGGGGGTTAGCCGTGTTCTGATTGGTTGGAGGCGTGTTCTGTTCAGGTGGGGGCTTGGTTGTGCTCAGGTTAGTCTTAGTTGCTGGGGATTTGAGCTGGTGAGCTGTGATCTTGCTGTTTGGCTTCGAGTTCGTGGTCGTGCTGCATCTTCATAGTGGGTGTCGGTTTGCTTCATGTATGGCTCGGAGGGGTTTGAAGTGGGTAGTGATGCAGCTGCAGTGCAGCTTCTGGTCCATGGTCGTGTCTCATCTTCTGAGTGGGTGTGAGTCTGTTTTCTACATGGAAGTGTAGTGGTGGCATCTTGTGTGGCTCTCATGGGTGTGGGTCTGGTGTCCTTCTTCATGTTAGGTACTCGTCTGTTCATGAGGGCGGGTTTCTAAATGGCTGGAAGGCGGGAGGTGTCATCTCGTTTGTTCATGCTGTGTGGGCGTTTTTCTATCTCTATGGCTTCTCTGATTATTCTGCTGTTGAAGTGTTCGGTTTTGGCGATGGTTCTGGTATTTTTAAAAAATTTTTAAAAAAGGATTCAACTTTGCTGTCGCTCCCAAACACATCCCCACAGAAACCATCATATGCGGAGTTGAAACCAGCCTGACCAGAACCAACCCTGATGATGCTAACAAAATCAGACTTGAAATCACCAACATTCTCTGCACTAGCAAACCACCCAAAAGCAACTTATCCAAAGAAGAACAAACTGCACTACTTAACCTGAAAGAAGACACCAGCATAATAATCCTACCAGCAGACAAGGGCAATGCGACAGTGGTTATGAACACATCTGACTACCAAACCAAGTTAACCAACCTACTCCAAGACCCCGCATACAAACCCCTAAAGACAGACCCCACCACCTACCTAGAAAAAACTACCAAATCCAAAATAAAAGCCTCCCCCATCAGTGAAGAAATCCAGCAACGAATCATACCCAGAGAGAAATCATCCAGATGTCCCAAGCTTTATGGTCTCCCCAAGATACACAAAGAAGGAACCCCACTCAGACCAATAGTCAGCTCCATAGGCTCACCTCTACAAAACCTGGCCAAATTTCTTGCCAAACAACTACAACCCTATGCAGAATCCATCAACTCACACGTAAGAAACTCATTCCAGTTCATCGAGATCATAAAGAAACAAAACTTACAACCTAACGACCTACTAGTAAGCTTCGATGTCATATCCCTCTTCACCCAAGTGCCAATAAAAGAAGCCTTGACAGCCATCCGAAACAAATACAACCCCCAAGCACATCCTAGATCTGACCAACCACTGCCTACCCAATACATACTTCACCTACAATGAACAAAAATACAAACCAATAGAAGGAGCACCCATGGGATCACCCCTCTCACCTGTCATCGCAAACCTCTACATGGAACACTTTGAAACACAAGCTCTAGAAAAATACGACCACAAACCCAAACTCTGGCTCAGATACATAGATGACACCTTCATAATCTGGCCACACGGGAAAGAAAAACTGAACAACTTCCTCACACACCTCAACAGCCTACACCCCAAAATACAATTCACCATGGAAACAGAAGCCAACAATCAACTTCCTTTCCTAGATGTCTTGGTATACAAAAGATCCAATGGCTCCCTGAGGACACACCATCTACCAGAAGAAAACACATACAAACCGCTATCTACATGCACTCTCACACCACCACCCAGCACAGATCAATTCTCCGTAGCCAAGACACTCATCTCCAGAACAAAATGCTTAGCCGATGAACACCACCAAAAACCGAACTACACACTCTCACCAACGTACTTACAGCCAATGGATTCCAAAGAAAGAAGATTACCCACCTAATCCAAAAAGAAACCCCAACCAAAATCCAAGACAGAGAAAAAAAAACGGCAAAGCCCTCCTCCCATATATAAAAGGCACTACAGACAAAATTAGCAAGATCCTCCAAAAACACAACATCAAAACAGCATTCTGCACAAACAGAAAAATATCCACCATCCTAAGAAACCCCAAAGACAAAATCGAATTAGAAAACCAAGGAGTATATGAAATCCCCTGCACTGCCTGCCCTACCACATACATTGGACAAACTAACAGAAGAATAAGTGCACGCATTGAAGAACATAAGAACTCAATCAAAAAAGAAGAAACGACCTCTTCCCTGGTCCAACACCTCAAAGCCACAGGACATGAAATTGATTTTAAAAATACCAGAACCATCGCCAAAACCGAACACTTCAACAGCAGAATAATCAGAGAAGCCATAGAGATAGAAAAAACGCCCACACAGCATGAACAAACGAGATGACACCTCCCGCCTTCCAGCCATTTGGAAACCCGCCCTCATGAACAGACGAGTACCTAACATGAAGAAGGACACCAGACCCACACCCATGAGAGCCACACAAGATGCCACCACCACACTTCCATGTAGAAAACAGACTCACACCCACTCAGAAGATGAGACACGACCATGGACCAGAAGCTGCACTGCAGCTGCATCACTACCCACTTCAAACCCCTCCGAGCCATACATGAAGCAAACCGACACCCACTATGAAGATGCAGCACGACCACGAACTCGAAGCCAAACAGCAAGATCACAGCTCACCAGCTCAAATCCCCCAGCAACTAAAACTAACCTGAGCACAACCAAGCCCCACCTGAACAGAACACGCCTCCAACCAATCAGAACACGGCTAACCCCCAACCAATCAGAACACAGCCAAACCCCTACCAATGAGAACACACCCCACCCAATCAGAACACAGCCAAGCCCCACCCAATCAAGTCCCACCCCCACTGGCAGTTAAAAGGAGGAAGCAGCTGCAATCTCCATTACTCTGAGAAGCACAGAGCCGGAGACAGAAGCCTGAAGATGATGAATGAGACTTCATCGAAACGTTGCCTAGATACTTGAATCTTACGCGGAGAAAACCCGAACAACCAAAGATCCATATATATATATATTCCAGGTACAAGTTTTCGCGGTATTACATGTATGGCATTCACCTTTGTTGGGGTATTTTCACGCCATTGTAGTTGTGCTTTTAAAATTGTAGCAACGTTTGCAGAATCATCAGGCTTCTGTAATACATCTGTAATACAGAAGCCTGATGATGGCAGATGAGATTCTTCCAAACGTTGCTACAACTTTAAAAGCACAACTACAATGACGTGGGAAAATACCCAAACAAAGCTGAATGCCATACAGATATATATATATAAAATTTTAAGTCTAAAAGCAAAGGATTTTATTGCCATTTTCATTTCTACTCCATAATTACATGTTAGAGGTCTGCTAGTAACACTTACTGAAAATAAATAGAACAAGTATGCCTATGAAGATTATTTAAAAAGAAATTGTCCAAATATCTCCAAATTTATCCAAATGATATATTTTAGATCACATTGAAAATATGGCTTTTTCAATGCTATTTCACAATGTGATGAAAATTGTACAAATGTTTTCTACACCTCACCTTAATGAAATCACTAGGTATTGTGTTCAGAATCTCTATTTGGCTTTGAAGAATATTTATGTTAGCTTTAAAGGCATGTGATCCAGAAGCCCACATTACAACCCAATTATTTCTGATCCTATTGATAGTTACATTATTAAGAACCAATCAGTTTTACTGCATTGTGCTGATCCTTGCACCTGATCACTGCAAAGTGATAATCCATAACCTCTAATTCTACTTTAAATGAAATCCTCACAGATAGTAACACATTCCTAAATTCCCTCTGCTATTTCTTAAATTAAAGTCTTTATTCTGAGGCTAAAAGGAAAGCCCTTGCTCTGATTAGCTTTCACATTCTCGATTTTGGCAACCGACCAGACTACATATTAATGGAGCATATTAAGAAATCACCATGGGTTTTGTGATCTTCCAGTTCAAAAAATGGTATGTATTGCTTTGTACCTCTCAAAATTGTTTTGATAGCAAGAGAGAATATTTGTCTCAACTAAATATGTAGGATGACAGAAAAGAGAAGGGCAATGCACAAAGGCCACGAGCCTGAATTACGCATATCCTATCAAATTCTTACATATATATGTGTGTGTGTGTGTGTGTGTGTGTGTATATACATATACGTATGTATGTATGTATGTATGTATGTATGTATGTATAACAGCAGCAGGTTTTGGAGAGGAAAAAGAAAGAAATTAGGATGAAAAGATAATAAGCAATTCTGTCCACAACTGTCTCTTACTCACCTTAAATGTTTTTTTATTTTATTTATTGAATTTTATTTAGCTTCTTTCATATGGAGACATCTTTATTAAAGTTGCAGATTTACATGGGGTCCCTTTGAAAGGATTTAATGCAAACAAGCCAGAAATAATTGAAGAAGCACCTCTTGACTGTTCTCAGAAGGGCTTAGCACAGAAGAGGAAGGAAGGAAAGAATTACTTTATCATATTGATTTTCTTGGGAAAATCAAAGTAGCATAAGTCAAATAGACCAATTCTCTTTTGCAAAACTCAATGAAAGCACGCAGAGCAGTGAATTTACATGTCCAAAACCGCCTGAAGTCGGTCAACTTAGCATTCTCAGAAGGTTGAGATCAGCATTATTATTCTGATTGAACAGTTAATACTGGAAAGTCTTCTTGATTTCATTCGTGAACACACTCTTCCTTTTCTTTCTCTTTCTAGACACACTCAGAGAAAGAGAGAGAGACAGACAGACAGACAGACGGGGGTGGGGAGGAAGAGAGAGAGAGGGAGATCACAAAATTCTAATGTTTAAAATTTGATGAAAATGTAAGACACATAAATTCCTAACACCAGGATTTTTAAACTCACAAGAGCTACCTAAGAATATTTCATTAGCCCAAGGGCCCCAGCTCTGAAATCTTTTCATCTACTGATATTTTAGTAAGTAAAAAAAAAAATCACTATATTCAATTAAGCATAGATTTATTTAATTAAAAAAAATTATTGCAAAACAAAGTCATTTTGGCATTTACTGTGGCTACAGATCTGGCACATAGTTTTTCATTAATCAGAATACCAATATTTGGTTTGGCTGTTGAATAATAACATAAAACCCACCAACCGAATCATAGAAACTTGGCAGGATTTATCCCTTCAGTAGAAGCAACTGTGGCTGAAAATTTTGCCAAGAAATAAACATTTTGTCCCCTTCAAAGAAAAAAAACGTGTTTTATCTTCAGTTTGATATGTGTCCTCCTGTTGTAACAGCATATAATTCCATACAATTTGCTCCATTTTAGTTAGTTTCAATGGACAGCATGATAAACATTAATTCAATAAATCATATCCTACAAACAAGAAGAAAGCTGCCATTTGGGGTCTTCCTGTTACAATTACAATAATGAAGAAGCATGGAGATTGGGAGATTGAGTTAGGTTTCAGATTTGAACACAACCAAGATTTTTGTCTTCCACAGGTCAAGGTCCAATTCCATAATAATACACTTTCTCAAGTGGGGGTAGAAATCTGGATTTCTTGCCAATAAATTGCTCTGATGATCTTGCCTTATGATGCATTAAGAGAAAACTGAAGTGCATTTTCAGAGATTGAAAGCTTGCCTCCAGAAGTTGTGAATGCACCAACACTGGAAGTTTTTAAGAAGAAATTGGACAACCATTTGTCTGAAATGGTACAGAGTTTCTTGTCTGATTAGGGGGTTGAACTAGAAGACCTCCAATGTCCCTTCCCACTCTTCTACTCTGCTCTGCTCTGCTCTGCTCTACTCTACTTTACTCTACTCTACTCCATTCCATTCCATTCAGTGGTGGGATTCCAGTGTTTTTACTACTGGTTCTGTGGGTATGGCTTGGTGGGCGTGGCAGGGGAAGGATACTGTAAAATCTCCAGTCAGAGGTGGGATTTGCTGGTTATCTAACTCAAAATTTTTGCTACCGGTTCTCCAGAACTGGTCAGAACCTGCTGAATACCACCTCTGATTCCATTCCATTCTACTCTACTCTACTTAACAGGGACAAGAATGGGCATAAAATGAGTGTGCAGGCATTCCAGAATATAAAGTGCCTCATTCGCATCCATTATATTACATTATATGTGACAGAATAAATGCCATATGTGGAACAGCATCCGGCCAGTTAAGATCAGCACTAGAGATCCTACCCTTGGTTGAGAGGAGCATGTACATTTAGGCCAGTTAACTTTCTGTTGTCATCCCAGTACCAATAATGAGGACTTATGGCAAAGAGAACTAAGGGTTGTGAGAGGATCCCAATCTAAACACTGCAGGCAAATTTTAAACTTTAAAAAAAATTTTTTTTAGAATGATTAGACTTCTCTAAGTATATTATACCCCCACACCAGTTTATGGTTTGAAAGCTCGTTTACTGCAAGAAAAAAAAAAGATTGTTTAAAATTACAGACTGACCACATATTCAGTGAAACGGTCTTTTAATTTCCCAATAGAGAATGGATGCACTGGCAGCTTCTGCAACTTCCAAATTACTTGTACTGTATGCTGTAGTATGTTTTAGAAAGATCTTAGCTACTGTTTAATATTTATGGAAGGTTGAAAAGCATTAATAAGGTGGATATTGGTAAATTGCAAGAATATAGCACTGGAATTTTTTTAACGGCAAACCAATGGTTTCATAATTTTAAGAAAAGTTAGATATATTTTTAATTACCTTAAAATGAGTTTTATTCATCAAACTTTCTTGTTTCCTTGGCACCTCAGCAAATGATTAAGTAGAACTTGGGTTTAAACTTTTTTAACACCCTGAAGATATGATATATTTGACAGTCTTTTGGCAAATGATCTGAGCTTGTGCTAAAGTCATCCAATTTTGATCTAATGCTTCATGATGATGATCTTAATTATGATGATTTTGAGAAAATAAATAAGATTTGAAGATGTTAATGTGATGTTGAACTACATATCAAAGCTTTGTAATACATCCATTTATGAAGAAAAAGCTTGATGAAAGAAAAAATGTCTTTTGTCTTGGCTAAGGAATTAGTCTTTTATTAATAAGATGGGCAAAACAAATTCCTGATCAGTAACAGTCGATGTGGACAAAGTTTAATTTGGTCTTCAAAACTGAATTGCTTTTATTTACTAATCTGTGCTTTGGTTTTTGCTTTTTGTTGTTTTTCATTTGTATACTTTTTTTGGATACTACTTTACCAATATCCATCTTATTAATGCAAAATTCTTGATCAAAGGTGTTTAATTGTTTGAGTGACCACACTGAGAAAGACTTGTTTAGCTGGTCAATATATTTAATTTGAGCCAGTGAGACGTGAACTGCCGAATTGCTGGCAGCTGGCAGTCAGTAGAAGTAGCCTGCAGTACTGCATTCTAACCACTGCACCACCACCACCTATAATCCCAAGCCAGAATTAGTTTTGGTTAAATAAATTGGTTAAATATTGACCAGCTGACCCATTCATCTCCACAAACTCATTTTGTTCCTTTCAGCTATGCCTGACACTTAATTTTTTGCCATCTTGAACCTGTAACTGAAAAATATAAAAATTATGTGCAGTTGTAATGGACCTGGAAGATTTAACAGTCAGGTCAATGGAGTTGTCTATCAAGAAAAGAGGCCCCTCCACCCAGCTCCAAATGAGGGGTGGAGTGGAAACATCTTGGCAGGCAAATGGAACTGGCGTGTCAGCTAAAAGGAAGTTGGTACGCCCTGGGTAAAAATTAGATGGATTAAACCGGGACTCTTCCCTTCACATATACTGTAGGTCTGGGTTAAAAGGCAAAACATCCTATATTTATGGCTCAGTGTGACATGAAAAGCCTTCTCATTTTTTGTGAACTAGGCCATCTGACTTATTCAACTAAGCAAAACTAATTCTGGTTTGGGATTATAGGTGGTGCAGCGGTTAGAATGCAGAACTGCAGGCTACTTCTGCTGACTGCCAGCTACCAGCAGTTTGGCAGCTTGAGTCTCACCGGCTCAAGATTGACTCAGCCTTCCATCCTTCTGAGGTGGGTAAAGGTTGTAGTAACTGAACAAGTCTGAAAACACCCCACTCCTTCCTCAACTTTTGCAGTACTTTTTAGAGATCTAGGAAGGTTCCCGTCTGAAGTCCTTTCTACATTCCATTCCTTCTATGACTTGAGACATCTCATCTGATTATTGCCTAGGCTGCAGCTCTTCCTCTTATCTCCTAATATTATTTGCATTACATAGACTGACAAGAACAGCATTACTCTCTTGCAACACAAGATCTGTGTGCGCTTCATGTGATCTCCTGTAAAAAAAAAAAAAAAAGCTGCAAGCTGTATTGGTTACCAATCTACTCCCAGGTGCAATTCAAAATGTTGATGATCGCCTTTAAAGCCCTTCATGGCATGGGTCCATCTCAGTCCACTGGGATTGGCCCGTATCATTTTTGCCAGCAGAGGAGGCATGCTACAGGTCCCCTCAGCCCAATTATTCTGGATGGCGGGGTCCAGGAGGAGGGACTTCTCTGCGGTTGTTCCTGTTCTCTGGAACATCCTGCTCCCCCCCCCCCGATGTGACGCTGGCCCCAACCCACTTATCTTTTCATAAGGGCCTAAAGACCTGGCTCTGCCAGTCGGCTTGGGGACCCAATGAGGGAATAGCGCAGTGGGGGTGGTTGACGGAGTAATAACAGATCCCATCTCCCATGTGTCTTGGTTTTAATGTTTGTTTTTAATTTTTTATGCTTTAGTTTATAGGTAACTGTAAGCCGCCCAGAGTTACCCTATGGTAAGATGGGTAGCCAATAAATTTTACAAATAAATAAATAAAAATTCCCTTGGAATAATTCATTACAAAACAGATTTCAGAAAACTCAGTATGTGCCCATGAATTCTGAAGAAATCATTATACTAATGAAAGGAAGCACATATGCAAAACCAGTCCTTGAAACTCAATATTAGAACCAAGAGGAGAGAATGAATCTCTCACGACTTCCAGCCCATGGATGGAAATGGGAACTATGTACATACATGCTACTAGTTCAGCCTAGAGCCACCACTGCTGTGACCTTACCAAACCAGCTCACTTTGAGAATCCAAGTTTCTTATAGAAAACTGGGGTACAAGTGGGGAATTATCTTTCCACTCACATCTGCTCAAGAAAATCAAAACTATAAAATGACCTTAGTTTAATACAAATTATAACATTCGCTATTTATTCAGGTATGAATAAAATAAAACCCATAAAGCTTAGAGTCCGAAATAGAATTTAAGATTCAGATATTTCTCTTGAAAGGCACCTTCATTCTTCCAGATGAACTGATTACTGACAGAACAATCAAAGCCCTGGAATAAATCAAGCTAAGAGTTGTCAAACCAAGAAGATGCATGTTTACGCGTTGTTCAGAAATATCCCAGGTTTCTTAATACAAAAAATTAAGTCAAACTTTTTTTTATTTTGATTTATGGGTCTCAAGCTTTTTTAAAAAATTCATTAAGTTTTGACTATTTGCTGACCTATTTTTCAAACATCAAATTATAGTACTGCCCAACTAATGAATGACAGGTTTTAGGAATATTATGGTCTGTGTTCAGCCTTGGAAAATTTTTGGCATTTCTGTTTTGTACATGTTTTAAAATACAATTTTCTCTCAAATCCTAATGTTAATTTGGCATGGAGAATATATTTGATTTGGAATCTAATGTCTTGAAAAGCTCAGAATTCTTTAACATTGCTTTTGAAAACTGCTTCAAAAATCAAACTTGGAAAACTAAGAATGGATCACCATATATGTGCAAAGGTGATAAAGCAATTTACTTTCCAACTTATCTGGTGATTTGCAAAATATCTACATGGTTCTTTTAGGATGGCTGCAAAATTGCCCAACTATCATTATATTATTAACAATGTTACATTAAATTATTGTATATATTTACTAGCTCGATACCCATGCTTCACTACAAAACTATGTGGTTGGCCTTAGTTTTGGGGGAGGAAAATAGGGGGTGGGGGGGAGAGAATTCTGGCTCTGCCTACCAGCATCCATCGGTATTCATCTGGCTAGTATCCTGTCGGTGTGTGAGAGAGTTGAGGGTTGTTTGGAAACTAAAACAGTATTTGCTGTATGAACAAGGAGACAGCAAGGACCTGGGCATGGCTTAGCTCAACCATTCTGTACTAAAGCTGCTTGGGGCTGTGAAAGTAAAACTGAAACTAAAACTCCTCCCCTCTGCTTGTGTTTTGCATTTGGAACAGATTACTTTTCAGGTAGGGAGGGGGAATAGAACTCCTTAGCATCAGAGCATGTTAATAATAATATAGGAAATATTATTGCTCTGATAGTCATTTCAAAAAATCCTTTCTTGGTGAGCACTAGAAACCAAGAGAAACATATGTGCCAAATTTCAAGTTTGTAAGCTTTACGATTCTGGAGATTTTGTGATGAATGTGTGAGTGGTATTTCGCTTTTATATATACAGATTAAAAAATAGTTTTGTACACACACACACATATACACGCACACATATATATTTATGGCAGGTATGTGTAAAAGATATGAATGGACCTGTATGAAAAGTAGAATTCCTAAGACCCATTTAAAGTAAAACAAATGGGTAGAAGGAATTTATTCCAAAAGATTTTAATGTATGCCCTGTGTGGGAAGAATAAAAAAATGAGGACTTTATGGAATGATTTTCAAACCAAGATATGGTTGTTAAAACATGAATTAGTTTTCAAAGCAAGTTATGGGTTCTTCTATGAACTAGATGACGCAATGGCATTGAAGACCAAAATTACTAGGAGACCTGAGAGGAACACAAAGCTGGGAGTGACCAAACCTTGTTGGAAAATGTAAATGTGAAGGTTTGGACAGATGGTACAGAATGAGGTCCCAAGGGTGCTTTTTCAAGAAGTAAATGGACTTCCTTGTTTTTCTTTGAAGTCATTTTGCTTCTCATCGAAGAAGCTTCTTCAGCTGATAGCATAAAGTGTAGCTGTACAGACTTGGTTCCTCTTCCAGAAAAATTGAGGCTTGAAAGCAGCCATACATGGCACCTCATTCTGTATGAGCTGGATGGCTGAGAATCTCCATAGACATACAGAAGGAAGTGCCATGTATGGTTGCTATCAAGCCTCAATTTTTCTGGAACTGAAGTCTGTAGAGCTACACTTTTTTTTTAGTATCAATACTTAGTTGTGTTTGTGAAGCTATTAGTTCAGAACTTTAACAGTAAGAGTTGCATTGTAAATCTACTTTTCCTTCCGTATGTTCTGAGTTGCTGTCTAAACAAGAAATAGCAGCACTGGAGGTAACATTAAGGCATTATTAAATATAGAATATATTTATATATTACAATTACTAAACCTACAGAATTTATCACTTAACAACCATTTGTTCAATGACCGTTTCAAATTACAATTGCATGCTTTCGAACTGCTAGGTTGGCAAGAGCTAAGGCGAGGATGAGAGCTCACTCCATCACACGATGCTCAAGTCTTGAATCTGGACTATCGGCTTTCCAACTGAGAAGCCCAGTATCTTAACCACTGACCCATTGTGCCACTCCTTTTTGTATATTTTCCTTTCAAATCTTAATCCTCTGGTAGAAACAAGTGGTCGAAACAGGATTAAACCCAGCCTTAGGTTAGGTAAAAGAATATTTTCATGGCCAGTTTCCAGTTTTCATATTTATTTTAAGATATGAGCAGAAGGAAATCTAGGAATGTTGGATTGCCTTTAAGATAAAACACAGAATTAACCAGCTATATTTTTAATCTTTGGAATCTAAATTTGACAAATATCTCTTCAAAGCAAGTAAAATGCAAGGGATACCCAGAATTTTTTTAAAAAAAGTATAATTCCATTTTGATTCTTCATCAGCCGTTCAAAGACTCAATAAGATTACACAGACAAAACTAGTGCCCGTTCCCATGGTTGAAGTGGAAATTTCCTGATGAATCAGTAGCCCTACCTTATCTGTTAATTAATATTCCAAATGACATCTTATTATGAGATAATGCCTGGGGGGGGGGAGAATTAACACTTTTTAGGATGGTGCCCCCACTTGTTTTCAGAAGGAAATGAAAGATCATTTTGACTCATAAGTTTTTTCTACATTCCTGAAGTTTACAAATCCAAAGTGGTGTCTGTGCAGTTAAGGAAGTATATGAATCAACTCTTGGGTATATAATGCAGCAAAGACTTTAAAGAGAAAGACAAAGTACTACAGTATTCTGAGCTGAACACTAAGATAATGAATAAACAGTCTGAATGAACAATGCTGAATTTTGTTATTTCAAAGCTTAATAATACTTGTATGAAGCAATCTGGTGATACTTTAGCCAATTTCAAGACTGTTTACTGTCAAAAGCAATATGTTTACTTAGCATATTTCCACATTCTTTTGTAAAACCCGCACACATTCCATCTTTGGCAATTGGAAAGAAATTTATCAATTCATTTTATTTTGTTGCCTATGGCTGATACAAATCCTACAATCAAACTCCAGGAAAATTTAGATAGCAGTTGTGATCGCATGCATGAGTTTTCACTACTAAAGCAAAGCTAGCCAATCATAAGCAATCCAACAGTAATAGCACTGAAAGAAGAAGACAAGATCAAAGATGGTGAGACGTATGGCTAGAAGTCCACTAAAGGAAGCTATATCAGAGCTGTTATCCTTGAGTAATAATGTGTGAGAAGCAACTGGTTCGAAAGAGACAACTGCTGGCAGCATAAGCTAACTTATATATGTCATTTCATCATCAGTGTATTCTTTAGTTCTGGCAATAGACTAGACTAGATAGACTTGGACTTAGATTTTAGAGAAGAGAAGAGAAGAGAAGAGAATATTCTTTATTGGCCAAGTGGAATGGACACACACAGAATTTGTCTCAAGTGCATAAGCTCTCAATCAAACAACAAAGTGATAATTCATAGACCATAAATCATAGTTACAAACATTAATCATAAGATACAAACAAGAAGTGATAAATCATAAGATACCAATAGGAGAAGGTACTAGGAAACAAGAGAAGGTGAGAAAGTATGAGAAATGAAAAGATGGAAAAGATGAGAAGGATAATAGCAATGCAACCTACTGGATGTAGGTAAAAATCATTAGGTCGAAGACAGTGCTGTGAGAATTACACTGTGCTGTGGGAATTAATAATAAATGGACTACCTATTATCACTATGTTTCAGGGGTGAGTACATCAAAGCAACCATGACATGACTTCTGAAAGTACAGCCAAGCACAGTACTTCAAGAAAAGGTGTTTCTGTGTGTGTTTGTGTGTTTTGCCCATTGCTCAGAAATGGATACTGTGGAAGAGTCCTATAAGCTCACTATGGCACAAGACCATCTTGTATTGGAATAATATGGACTCGATAATATTGGAATAATATGGTCTTAAGAATGTGGTCTTCCATAATACAGACAGTACATGTAGATAATACAGATGGAAGGGATGACAGAATTCAGTTGTTTTTTTCTTCAGCAACTGTGGCCTTGACTCTTTTGCCAAAATAATAATGCGATTGCATATCATCCTTACTGAACAGAAATAGCCAAGATTATCAAGAGGTCCTACTTCAACGTTGTTTGTGTCATTCCATTTCTCAGAATAATGCTTCTCTTTCTCCAGAATATCTTTGTCATGGCAGAGACAGACAGATCTCCCAAAATTTCCCTTGATGCATTTCTATAGAAAGACTCTTTCAAGTCACACTCAACTACAAGTGACTGCATGGACATATCCATGTGGTTTCCTTGGCAACAGGACAAAAATGGTTTGCCAGTGCCTTCTTTGGGGATTTTTTTAAAGTTCCTAGTGTAACCTCTAGCCTTAGTATTTCATAGTGGTATCCTACTGTATCAAGCCAGGAAAAAGAAACCATCCGGATGACTGTAGCACCCAATGGTTAATAATCTTAATTGTATAGAATGTGTCCTAAATTGCTCTCTTGCTTGGAGCTGCAGATTCCCATCCAAGTCAAGGGATTCCAAGTGACCATCGTATTAAAATAAGAAGCAAAGTAGTTGTTTTTACTGATATCCCAGCCTACAAAGGAGGAACCAATATAGTATGTTTGGGCCCGAAAGGGTGCTTTGTCAGTTCACTGAGCACAGGAGTCTCTTGTCTATGGGAATTCTTCAGTCATCCAGGTCATGGTTGTCCCAAAGGTGCTTTTTTCAAGCAGCAACTGGACTTTCTTGGTTTCACCTTCGGTGCTTTTGCATTGCTTTGGAGTGGCCAAGGCACATGATTTCTCACTGATAGTAAGATTAAAAAGTAGTGGGGGGAAGGTAGGGGTATGGACCCTCCAATTCGTTTTAGTTTTCTCTCATTATAATAAGGGTTAGTAACAGGCTTGAAGTTTCTTTAGATATCTATGGCATGTACTCATTTTATTGTGATCCTCACAAGCTTGGGAGGCTTGAACCTGGGTCCCCTATATCATTTGTCAATTTTTGTCTCTTTAGCTTGGCATTTTGTAGCCCAAATATGCCCACCCACTTTCTGGAGAGCTTAAGTGGCCTCTCTGCTAAAGGGTTTCATTTTATGAGCGAGAGTTGGCTGCTTGATAGTTATCATTGCATTTTAACTATTTTAATTCCTCAAGGTGCTCTGGCACCCTGCCTGATTTGTAACTCCGGCTTGCAGGTATTTTGAATCTAATGATTGGTATTTAGGGCAGCTTTTTACAAGCAAAAAAAGCTTTTTGCAAGCAAATAAGTATTTTTGTACAGGTAATCCTTGACTTACAACAGGTCATTTAGTTCAGTTACAATGGCACTGAAAAAAGTAACTTAGGACCGTTTTGCACACTTACCACCATTGCAGCATCCCCACGGTCATGAGAGGCCGAGCAAGGAGAAGCACCCCTCAACATGAGTGACGTCGAGTTGGCCACACTCCCAACACAATATGTTAGTAATTTACTTGCAATTACCTCAAAACCAGCTATTTCCCCTTCCCAATGTTGGGATTTAAATTTCCTTCCAGTGGAACTTTTAATCCCAAATGGCATATAGCCCCAGGTATTAGTTGACTTTTGTGTGACACTATCTTCTGAGAAATCCCTCACACTCTGCCAGCCAAATATGATCCAGATTTGTTTGTTTGTTTTGAAATTAGTCAAGGTCATTGCATGGTGACATCTAGCTTGGCCAATCTTTCTGTACCCATCTCGATGCCAAGATTACAAAAAAGCATAGAGCCCCTTCAATACATCCTGAAGCCTTTTCCATGAGAAGCAGAAACTAATCATTTGTTATGCCATTTTCCTACTGATATCTGCTGGTGTCCATTTTACAAGCAGCTTTCCTAGCTCAGTACCATGCTACTGTATTTATCTTCCAAATGTTAATTGCCATTCCATAGTTCAGGCTTCTGTTATGCACAGCAGTAAGCATGTTCTAAAGAGCCCTGCAAGATACAATGTCATTAGCACCTGTTATGCGGTTTGATCTATGTGAGGAAGATCACATGCTCTGCTCAAAGCCCTGCATGCCTTACCTTAAGCCATATCAGGGTTAAGATTATGGTTAGATTCAGAGACGGTATTCAGCAGGTTCTGACCAGTTCTGGAGAACCGATAGCGGAAATTTTGAGTTGTTCGGAGAACCAGCAAATACCACCTCTGGCTAGAGATTTTACAGTATCCTTCCCCTGCCACCAAGCCATGCCCACAGAACCAGTAGTAAAAAAATTTGAACCCCACCACTGGTTAGATTGTACATATTTCAGATGAATCCTGGCCATACGTTGATCAATATGAGTTCCGTGATTTGTCTGCTTACTACATGCTAAAAAAGTGAGAGGCAGAATTTAAAACGTGTTGAGCCTAGAGACTCTGGGGTCTGCAACATATACGTTTGGAGGCCACATGCAGGCCATGGATTACCTCATCTTGATTTAAAAGCTTATTTCTAGTTAGTGCAAGCAATTGAGAAAACAAGAGGTTCCTAAAAACCTATCTTTCAACATGCTTATGTCAGTTCTTCAAAGTAGACCAGACATGAACACCAAAATCATGAATCCTAAAACCATTTTTGTTATAGAGTTATGGCATCAGAATTTTGCAACTCTTGCGCTTTTATCCTCTCCAACTTTATCCTAGAGCACCAGTGGTGGGCTGCTTCTAGTGAACCGGTATTTCCGGTGAGCAGTTGGCCCCACCCACTCGCCCCTGCCCTTTCCTGTCCTATATTTCCCCGGTTTTTTTAGCTCGGATGATTCGTACGGCATAGTGGATTGCCTCAGCTGTTTTATTCACCAGCGCTGACACAGAAAGTAGGTTTTTGAAGCTTAAAATGGGCAGTTTCCCTATTCTTTTATTATAATATAATCTTTTATTATAATTTATAATATGTACGCATGAGGAGAAAGAGCAGTGCCCCTGGAAGGAAAGACTAAAAGATGCACCTTTGTGTGGGAGTGAGGTCACTTTCCTTTCCTGTCCTTGGTGAAAGAGGAACAATGTTTATATGAGTTTTTTACTCAACCTCCTGTGCTCTACAGCCTAGCCACTCTGTAGCAGAAGCAAAAGTGTGGTATCACAGTTATAGATCTGGCGTCATTATGTTCAGTGGAACTGTTTGTACTTGTTAGAGTTTGCACGTTTGTTGAATTAATCCCATTTCCTGGGTTTCCACAACATACTTAAGCATAAAGTAACCAGATTAAAAGTATGGCACATGTTCACATTCATTAAATGTTAAATTAAGATGATATCTGAGAAACTTTGGGATACTAATTAAGTCTTCCTTTGCCAAATCTTTACTTTTGTTTTCTGCTCTGTTTGAGTATCACCATATGATGATGCATATTCTTCTGCCCAAGTATATGTTTAAGAAACAGCTGGTATAAAGGTGGCATCAAATTATAGATCCTATGGATGCTTGCTTATAAGCCAAATGCCATAAGCCAAATATTGATGTTGAAACTGTACCTCCCCGGATCAAATTCCGTGTCTGAAGGAGGACTAGAACTTGGATGTGCCAGCTCCTTGTTAATCACTGTATTACACAGGCTGCCTTTGCAGGAAAGGCTAAGGACACTGAACTCTTTTACAAGAATTATACAAGCAAAACATTGCCTGTTTTTACTTCATTCCAACAATAAAAGGATAGATTCTTTAGAAACATATTGAACACATTTAGCTACGCTTTGTATAACAAATGAAGCAGTGGTGGGATTCAAAAAAATTTATTACCGGTTCTATGGGCATGGCTTGGTGGGCATGGCAGGGGAAGGATACTGTAAAATCCCCATTTCCACCTCACTCCAGGGGAAGGTTAATGCAAAATCCCCATTCCCTCCCCACCGCACTAACCTGCTTTACAGCTCCGTTCTCCTGTGCTGGGACTTGGGAGGCAGAGAAGAGATGGGGGTGGGGCCAGTCAGAGGTGGTATTTGCCGGTTCTACGAACTACTCAAAATTTACACTACCAGTTCTCCAGAACCTGCTGAATACCACCTCTGAAATGAAGGCAAATATGTGTGTCCCAGGATAATGTTGCAGGATCTCTGGCCCAGGTGACCAACCTAGATTGGATCCTGCAACCCAGGATTTTGTCAGCAAAGGTTTTAAGAGAGATCAGATATTTGTCCACTAATTCAACTACTCTCAAAGCTAGCAATAAAATCCTTTTCCCAGGGAAGAATTCTTAGCCAAGAAAGATTTTTTTTTTCCTTTCTGTCCTCAAAGATATTTTACTGGAGCAACACACCAGCAAATTTAACACAATAAATTTGTTAAGGATTTAAATATGCTCAAATGCAGGAGACTCAAAAGAAAGTGTCTGACTTAATATCATGCCCACGTTGGCTGAGAGTTCTACTATAGATCAGGTGTAGCATAGATAGATATAAAATTGCCCTACTGACTTTGTTTTCTTCCAGTTCCCCATCTCTTTTCCATAAACTTTAAGTAGAAAAGGATCTGCTTGCTTTGATAAAGAATTGTGTATGCAGGCTGCAAATTGCTTACCGATGGTGATCTGATCTGATGCTGGAGGGTTGGGTTTAACATTTGAAAGCTGTCTGAGATCCTAAAATTGTAGGGCATATCCATGGGAGGTTCAGTTAACCCTGACATATTTATTACCAAGTTCAGAATTGCAGGTTCAGAATATTTTAGATATACTATACACTAAAAAAATCCAATGGAAGTAAAATTAGCCCAGAAAACATGGCATTCAGCTTTGTTCGGGTATTTTCCCACATCATTGTAGTTGTGCTTTTAAAGTTGTAGCAACATTTCGGCAGAATCTCATCTGCCATCATCAGGCTTCTGTGTAGTGTTCATCTGTGAGTCAGGCTTTTATAGTGGTTTCAGATTTAAATTTGGGGCAGCCTATTGCTGTGCCAGAATGGTTTTTTCTTCACCCTGATTGGTTGGGAGTCTTGGTCTGTGTTTGTTGGTCTTGGAGTTTGCTGTGTTCTGCTTGATTGGTGTTTCTAATATCTTCTGTCTGTTTTTTGGCTCTTTTTGTATCTTGATTGGCTGGCAACACTGTGTTACTTTATTGGAGGCCTTTAGTGCAGCTTGGCTCCAGGTAAATGGACCTGTGTGTGTGTGTGTGTGTGTGTGTGTGTGTGTGTGTATTCCAAGTTCAACTGACAGTTTGTGCTAACAAAAGCTCAGTTCCTAGGAAGCTGGGGGAATGTTTCAGACCTGTATGCTCTTAAGGAACTAGCTTTTGTATTTTGAAACTACAAAACAAAGCAAAAAAAGGGTGTGTGTGTGTGTGGAATTAAACTTTTCTGAGATCATTTTTCTGATCTCGGAATTGAAGATCCATGACCTAACTTTGGTTCATGGACCAGTAATCATGGCCGGGTCCATGACAAAACCTCTCCTTGAGCACAAATATATCATTCCCAAACAGAGGAAATCAAAGCCTGAAGCAGCATCATTTAGCCTGGAGCTAAGATTGCTTGTTTATCAGACGGTACCTAGTTTGGCGTGGAGACTTTCCTTGTAAATCTCTGGGACCTTTTTACAGCATCTACTTAAGCAGGCGATTGGCTCCTAGGAGGCTTTCGGAGGGTTTAAATGACTGCCAGCTGCTAAAAAAAGAGCCAGGCCTTGCCTTGGTTTGAGTGCTTACTTGTATCTTTGGCTCCCTTCTGTAAACTTACAAAGATAAGGTGTCTGCTTTATCTAAAGAAAGAACGAGCGTTTGTTCCTTAGGAAATCTTTCTCTGCAAAGTGTTAATGTTCCTTGGGTTTGGGGTGTTTTGACCTTTGTCTGCTTCCTTTTCTGATTTATTGTGGGAGTGGCCCCCTTTCTGCTACCCTTACTTTACTCTCTGTTTAAGAGGTGCAGTTAAATGTCTTTAATATGCTGGCATTGCTCTACTGTTTGGTTTTGTTCTTTTTTTAAAAAAAAAATCGTAACAGGAGCTGACTAATTTTGGAAGACGTCAATACTTGATTTTTTTTTTTCCTATGCTGCTTTTTTATGACCCTTGTGGGTGATCTGCATCTGCAACACACTTTAAGCAGGCTGTTAAATAATTTCCTCCCAGTTCTCTGTTCTAATCCCACCATTCCAGAACTTCCACTTTGCTCAAACTAAAGAAAGTATTTTCTGGGGCGTGGGCCAAAAGGTTGCAATAGTTAAAGAAAATGTTTACCAGATTTTGAAGGTGGGGGGGATTTAAATACCAAGTTGCCTCAAATGATAAATAGCTTATTTACAGGCTTTACAGAAGATGCTTCTGGCTGATAAATCCTTCCCAGGAGATGGGGAAGCAATGCCAAGAATAAACCATTACTAAGGCTAATTATAAAGGCTGCCCATAAATACTTTTATAATTTAAACTAACTTACCTTGACATGTGGCAGGTGGCAGCGCCTCTTAGCAATATATGGAGATGGTGAGAGCCATGCTTTTTGCTGGGATACTGATTGGAAAAAAAATGGACTCCTATTTTATGACTCTTCATCAGTTTTTCTGGTTGAAACTGTTCCGGACTAGCAGGCTTGAAAGCCTGCAACTCTGATTCGCTGCGAATAGCAGATCGTGATTGGTCACCACCGGCTGATCTGATTGGCTAGTAAACGGGCTGCTGCGATTGGCCCAGCCAAGCGCGGCAAACTCAAATCGCCTTCATTGGCTGCCTGGCCGCAGCCAGCCCTATATAAGGGGCTGCTGCGGCTGGGATATTTCGCTCAGATCTGAAGTCACTAATAAAGAGCTGTTGTTGCTATCTGAGTCTTGCTTCCGTTCTTGGACCCATCCTCCCAGATCTAACAGAAACCGTAAAGCAGATGCCTTTAGATCTCCAAGACTACCGGTAGTCACCAACTTACAATCACAACTGAGCCCAAAATCTCTGTTGTTAAGGGAGACATTTGTTAAATGAGTTTTATCCCATTTTACAATCTTGCTTGCCACAGTTGTTAAGTGAATCACTGCAGTTGATAAATTAGTAACCCGGTTGTTTAGTGAACCTGGCTTCACTTTGTCGACTTTGCTTGTCAGAAGGTCACAAAAGGAAATCACATGACGTTGGGAAAGAGCAACAGTCATAAATATGAACCAGTTGCCAAGCATCTGAATTTGATCACATATTCATGGAGGTGCCACAACAATTGTAACTCTGAAAAATGGTCGTAAGTCACATTTTTCAATTCTGTTATAACTCTGAATGGTCATTAAATGAACTATTGTAAGTCAAAGGCTACCTGTATAGTGAAGCAATAATCATGGTTCATAGTATTTAAATTACTTTCATTTGAACAGTGGGCAAATGTAATCAGGCAGGGCTATCTTTAATACCTAGTTATCCTAAGAAGAACAGGCAGTTATCATGGGTAAGCACACAGTATCAGTTAGTGTTGTTGAAATTCATTGTTGAAATGTATTTCTATGTAACAACTACTGTAGAATTCAGCCAGTAGATGGCAGTGATTACAAGTCTGGATCTATGGTATATACCAGGGGTGTCAAACTCACAGGGTCACGGTGGCATCACATGATGTATTGGGACTTTTTTCCCCTTCACTAAACTGGGCGGGGGCGGGGCCAGCATGTGACGCATCCAGCCCGTGGGCCGCGAGTTTGACACCCTGGTATATACTCTGTGCTCTTTTGCTCTAAGTAGAGTTTCCTGTTTCCTGTTACAGTTATATAGTTGAGCAGTAAAGCACATGGTGATTGTACTCTTTGTTTGCTCTGTGGTGCTATATATAAACAGAATTTCAAACAAGTATTTTTCAATGAAAATTGCTTTCCACAGCAAATTGCAGTGATGCCATTGTACAAATGCTGCTGTTATGCACTCATGTTCCAATATCTGACAGAAATACAGAAGCCATAGCACTAGTGCGATGATGCCACTCCTGTTTTGTCATTTGTCCCTTCTTGCCTTTCCCACATGCATCCTTGCAGGGGATGTCCACAGCCCTGTGAGGTGAGCTATAATGCATATCCTAAGATAAATGTGTCTGTGAAGGCCAACATTGGAAGAAGCAAAGTTAGTAAATTAACTACTAAGATATTAAATATCCCACACTTCGCATTTTTGTAAAAAAAAAAAGTACTTTGGCAGTGATGTTATTATTTTTAGAATTCGCTTATTATGAGGTTGTTAACTATCCTGAGCTTCAATAAATCATTTCAGAAAAGTACTAAATAAATTATTTAATTCCTTTTCTTGCACACATCTCTACAATAGAAAATTAAGTCAGTCAAGCCATCTTAATTGTTACTGTTCCCAAGGAAACTATATTTCTATGAGCAGCCTGATTAATAATTGAATAGCTGCGTTTGGGATAATTTCACATATAAAATCCTTTCCTTCTTACTTTCTTCCCATTTCTCCCTTTCATTGGCATATAGTATAATAAAGTCTACTATAGTACCTCTATGAATAGGAATAGGCAATATTTGTGTGTCATTTTGAATGCTGAAAGCAAGTTGTGCAGGCTCTTATAAAAATGGTTACTAGACAGGAAACTTCACAAAATGGCTGCTACATAAGATGTTACCAGACAGAAAATGCCTGACTGCTAGAATATGCTTGCTTTTTTGGTCAGGGAGGCATTCATCCAGAAGTAGAACTCCATTTTATAGTTTGAATCATGCCAAAAATAGAATAAATAGTATTATCTCTTGTTATAAATTCCTTGTGGTATCCATGCTACTGTGCTTTTGAATCATCAGCGTAGAGGACATAGAATGAGACCATGCATCGCACTACCAAACCATACAGGGGTGCATTTCATTTTGATTCAGTCCATTGTCAGAGCCCAACTAGTGTGGTTTGTAAACCACGATACATGGCTTGGTATAAGCCATGACATCAGCCATTGCAGGTCTGTTCCTACAATGAACAAATAAACCATGGTTTAGTGGTAAACCCAGTCTTAGAATTTGGCAAAAGATGCATGAGATTATTTATTTATTTATTTATTTGATTTATATATTAATTAAATGCAGAGTTATGAATCTGGTGGTCTTAACATATATATATCCTGGTTGTACATTTTTTTAACTGTTATTTGTTTTAATTTGTTTTACATTGTTATTTGTATATGTCTTTTGGTGTTGTTCAGTTGTATGTTGTGAAAGAGCACCTTATTTCGTTGTTCTCAGGTTTCTGAGTACAATGACAATAAATTTATCTTATCTTATCTTATCTTATATTGCCACCTATTCGCCCATGGCGACTTGAGGTGGCTTATATAATTTAAAATCATATTTAAAACAAAAAATAAAAATAAAAACAATAAGAACTAACAGAAAGAATCAAATAAATTAGTAAAGTACAATAGAACAAAATTTGGGAAAACAAAAAAACCAAACCAAACCAAAATAAAAACCAAATCTCACCCCCCCCCCCCGCCCCAATGACAGCAGATCACATGATGGGGTTCCACCCCTCTCTGGGTTCCCCAGGCCCGCTGGCAAAACCAGGTCTTCAGTGCTTTTCAGAACAGTATTAATGAGGGGGCCATTCTAATCTCTGGGGGAATGATGTTCCAGAGATGGAGCCACCATGGAGAAGGGCCTTCTTCTGGGTCCCACCAGGTGTATCTCCCTCAGGGGTGGGACCTGCAGCATTCCCTGCTTCCTCGCTCTAATGGGTCAGGTCGATGTCACTGGCAAGAGATATTTCCTCAGATAACCCGGACCCAAGACATGAAGGGCTTTAAAGGTGACAACCAGCACCTTGAATTGCACCCGGAAGCAAATTGGCAACCAATGCAGCAGTGTGGCCCTAAGCTGCAAATTGATTTCCTTCAACATGTCATCACATCAAAATAAAGTATCCATTACCACATGAGATGTGACCCAAAACAGCGTAGAGAAGGCAGGTGACAAGAAGAGTCAATGGAGGCTTTGCATACATACCAATTCATCATCTGAAGGGGTATGAGAATGCTTGCAGATGATTAGCCATGCAAAGAATGGGAGTGGAGGTGAACAGTCCATTGAGAATGGTGCTTCTTGAGCCTGAAAATGTTTTTATTATTATTATTGCCTTTATTGTCAAAGTACAACATGTGTACAATGAAATTGGCTGAGCCTCCCTTGGTGCACTCCCCCAACACAACTCACAGTGAGGACAGAAATCCCTAACCCAGTCGTAATCTTATTACACTATGAGTTTGTTACTTCTTCTGACACTTTCCATCACCCAAATGTCTGGCCTTTGGGAGCAGAAGGAGGGAGGAGAAACATCAGTGGCAGCTCTATGCCCACTGCTTGTTTTATGGTCTCAGCAGTCCTAGATCCTATGGTGTGGATACTGTCCATCCCTCTATCTGGATTCCAGCCCTAATGTAACAGTTTCATAAAAACCCTCACTTTCAGCCTTGGTATCCTCTCTAGTAAAATACTGAAAGGCCAATGAAAGATGAGGCAAGCTTTTACTTTCCCATGATCTTCAAAGAAAGAAGAGACTGCAGAACTCAAATTCCTGGAGGGATCAAAATCTCGTTCCAATATTCCAAGTGAAGGTTCAGTGCAGAAGCAGACCATAGAACCACCTTTTTTTTAAACTTGTCTGTGTGAAAAGGGATGCTAAAAAGTCAATAAAACCCACAAGATGAACCCTCCCTCCCATGGCCCTTGAGGGAGGGCCAAAGAGTTTCAATAAATTATTTTTGCACTGTCAGGCAATGTTAATCTCATTAAGCAACATTAGCGCCAACAGCTGCAACCACAAACACAGTCAGCAGTAAGGTGCAGCGGACTCATGTTGTCGATTGGGTTCTTATTTTGTTGTGGGGTTTTTTGGTAATTGCCTGGCAATATACGCCAGGCCATTTTCGCCATCTGCTGCGCATTTGTCAATTGACAAAAGGAGGGTGGACACCTGGGGGTGTCATTGTTTAACTGACATGTAGAAAGGAAATACCAGTTCCAGTAGGGAATACACACACACACACACACACACATACACACAAAGAAAACTACTCTTGTGATGAGGAAGAACTGGCTTATCAGATACTATTTTTAAATCTTCTCTGGTTCTTTGTATTCTCTTAAGTCTTTCTCTGCTTTATAGAAAGCTTGATATAAAACACACTGTGGAAAATAAAATAATCAATAGAAGCAGTCCCTTGTGGCCCTAGTAGCTCTTTTTGAAAATCAACACTTTGTGGAAAATATTGTGTCAACAAGCCATCTGCACAGGGCATGGCACAACCTCCAATATGCACTAATAATGTAATATAGTAGGTTACTAAGATTTCTGTTTTGACAGAGTCTCTGCTCACAAAGTATGTCAGAAACCCAGAAAATTTCAAAGGGAATGATCAGTCCTTCCAAAAAAAAGTAGAAATAGATAAGAATGTTCCTTCTATAGAAAAACTCACTAGCAGAAAATATGGATATATAAAATTGCCTGTTGTGTTCAATTCATCTCCTGCACATTGATATATTAACCACCTTCCATTCCTTATTGCATTTAAAGGAGGGGAGAGTAAAAGAGTTATACTAAACTATATTCTGAGAATTCATTTATTCCTAATCTTTGAACTGGCCATTGTTCTTACAAATTATCATATCTTCCAACTGTACACTAATTCTGAACAATCTCTATGCTGACATTGTAAACTAATCAATAGTTTAGAATGTTTTAGCTACTTCTCAACAATTTTATTTGAAATCTTTCAGCATTTATCTGACAACTGAAGAGGCATCTAAATGAGATTCAGACATTTCAGTCTATTAAACCATGGTTTGAAAAAATGCATACTGCAATGCCATCATTCTTGCTTCCGCATATTTTCTTCTTTATCCTAGACAGTGGTGAGATTCAAATAATTTAACAACCAGAGTCAGGTTGGCTGTTGTGGGAGGTGTGGCCCATCCAGTTCTCAAGCTCCATTGCACAGCCAAACTGACAGCCAACCTGACCCTGGGCAAACTGGTTGTTAAAGAGGGAAAGTGGCCTTCTCTTTCCCTCACACCAGCTGCTCTGTTGCCCATTTCTCCATTGCAGCACAACACCCCGGATCCACTTTGATAGTGTGTGTTTGGGGGGAGGTGTTAGTTTAACAACTGGTTAACTCAAAGTGGTGCGAACCAGCTGAATCCCACCACTGATCCAAGACCTTCACAATTTATTAAAACAATTCTCAAACTGCAGATCAATATTTAAAGGATTTCAAAATTTGGCTATCAGTACTCACATTTACTATTATTTTGAAACAGGCCCAAATTTTAAAATAATTTCAATTTTTATGCCACTTTTCTCTACTGGCTTCATACTGATGATTAGGGCAATTCGAAAAATTGGTTTGGTTGTGACTGAGCACTCGGGCAGCCAACCACTGCAGTCTGTAAAACCATTATGGTCAGAAGAGTGATATGTGTAATCTTGGGTGTTATGACTTCCACCAAACCATGATAAAAACGAACCATAGTTTACATGACCACAGCCGTTGTTTAGGAGGCATCTGCCCAATAATAAACTGATTTAAATATTTTAAATGAGAGCCATGTTGGTTCATGGTTAAGGCAACAGGCTAGAAACCAGGAGAGTATGGGTTCTACTCCTGCTTTACTCATAAAAACTGGCTGGGTGAGATTGGACCAGTAACTCTATCTCAGGCCATGATGTAAGGTTCAGACAACAAACCAGATGGTCAATTTCTGTTGCAACCAATGAATTAATTGATTGATCTGGAAAAAAAGAAAAATAAAACCAGATCTTGCATTTGCAGAAATATTCAAGGGAGGAAAATATTATAAATGTTATAAATACTTTTTAATAGCATTCTTTTATAATCATATATGCAAGTCATTTTTTTGTAATAAGTGATGTGACGTATTTATGAATCACCTGTAAAAGGTTAAATCATTTAGGAGAAATTTTAAATAAATCAGCCTATTTTCAGGTACTGCTTCTACTCTATTGCCTTCACTTTTGACACAGGAATTATCAATAAATGGATCTACAGACCTAAAATCGAATGTTTACACTTGCAGTCAACCTGTTCTTAAGCCATAGGAAATCAATTATGTTCCAGAGTGTTCATTATTCCTACAGGAAGGAATCCTCAGTAAGTGGCAGCATGGTAGACCTTGGCTGTCTGTCCTTGGAAGTAGGTTTGAGCCTAGTCAGGGTCTGCATGAATGGAAGACTATGGTGGCTAAGCAGAGAAGTAAATATTCTGGAAGTACATCAACTCCCATCTATATAACTGCCAAGAAAGTGCCAAGGCCATGCCAATGAAGTCACCAAGAGTCAATCAATTTGAATGGGGATTTTACATTCTGGGGAAAATGGAGGAAAAGCTGTATTTTGGTTAGGATCTTCTGATGGAAATCAACTTATGAAGCTTTTCTTCCCTTTTTTTTTTCCTTCTGTTCAATCATGTCTGATTTTCAGCGACTGCCTAGACAAATCCCTGCAATTGTTTTGGCAAGGTTTTTCAGAAGCGGATTGACATTGCCTCCTTCCTAGGGTTGAGAGAAAGTGACTGGCATAAGCTCACCCAGCGGACTTTGTCCCTCAGTTGAGACTAGAACTCAAGGGCCCCCATTTTCTAGTCTAATGCCTTAACCGCTACACCAAACTGGCTCTCATAGCCCAAGCTAACTTGTATTCTCCTCCCTCAAAAGAGTGAGGCTTGGAAATCACAGCTGGAAGCCAGAATTACTAGAAAGCAGCCATTGACTGAGTTGGTAGAACTTATTCATTTATTTATCATATGGCATACAATGTCAGGGAATTCTACTAGACACAATGCAGTCCTGACAGCCTAACTTGTTAGTTCATTCTGTTTGGTGTTTGTGTGCCTATTCTTGGAGCCCTTCAAGGGATGAACTGCTTATACTTAGTAGAGCTGCTTTCTACTCATGCAAAACATATTTTCCCTGCTTCTTGGATCCAAGTTAGTAGACTTCAGTTCCAGTACAGTAGAATCAAGATACTTCTTCTCCACTCTTAAATATTTTACTTACAATGAGTAAAAATTGGAGTTCTTGTCTATGGAGACATGAATAATTCTTAGGAGATTACCCTAGCATTTCCCCAAAATTAAACTAGAATAGCATTTCACTAATAAACCAAAGTAGATATTGCCCTTAGTAAAAGGAGAATATGTTTAATCTCATACATAAATTGATATATATTTACACAACCTTATATTCAAAGATGAGTCCCTCTCTATCTCTTTTTGAATTGCGGGCAATATAGGGTAAGAAATAAATAATCAATGAGTATCAAAAAGAAAGGAATTGCATAAAAATAATAGGATGCCACACCGCTTGTTAGATTTATTGGTATCTTGGGTTTTTACACAGTTCAGAATCTACCCTCTTATCTAACTATAGTGTGAACATAACAGCTAATTTACTTCTATGAAGATGGCTGCAATATCATTTTAGTGATTATGGTTACTGTAAGCCAGAAGACATTGATAAGACTCTTAAAATTGTCAACAAGAGATATGGGAAGGAAAGAAATGGAAGAGTGGAATGCCAGAACTAAATTCAAAGTGTTAAGCAACAGAAAATATTTCAGCATTATTATATTCAAATGTATAATTAAAACATGAGTTCCCCAAATCAATCATACATGAAAAATACCTGTGCAATCTCAAATCAGTTACAAACTTGTTTCTTCTTCAGAGATTAGTTATTTATGCATCCACATACCTATACTACTAAATTATTTTCCCTGTTTTTGTGAAAGGTTTTTCTTCTTGTTGCTTTAGTTTTCTTTCTAATTCTGCATTTTTTTGTTTATAGCTTTAATTGAAAATTTTTAACACTCATAGGGCAGCATGTCCTGGCTTGACAGCAGAAAATAATCAGTTTTGAGATGCTTCACGATGATATACAAGTTCGTATCACAATTGCAATACTCCTCTTCTTAACTGATAAGCAATAATAAGATCAGATCCCTCATTTACAGAAGATGAACGTTGCTTACAGTTATGATACATCCATTGTACACTGTGTTACAGCTTTCTATTTTTAAATGAGAAATATATTATAAACCTATGTTCTTGTGTTGTTAGTAATGATAAGGACTGCTACAAGAACCCAGTTCATAATGTTTTAGTTCCCTGTTAAAACAAGCCATTATTGGTCAGGGTTCATACATACTTAGGAAATACTTTATTTCTTTCAGGTTTTGGTGCATTGTGAGTGTTTACAAAACTATTGAGTATTCCTGGTCAGGTTATGATCTCATTCAATGGGCTATATACACAATTAAGATTTAAGAGAACTAAGATCATAATAATGTCAGCATTTAAAATGAAGTTCCCAGGGGGGAAAGATCTCAAGATAGATGCCTTCCAGCAAATGTGCCACTTGTCTATGTGTCTATGAATGTAATTTGATTTATTTATACCATTTCTCAGTTGCAGTCTTCACTTTTTAATATTTAAAATGTTCCTCTACCTTTAAGATTCCTCTTACCTCTGAAAAACATCCTAACAAACAAAGAAACAAAGATTGAGGAGAGAGATTACTGATTCGTGGTATAGGGCAGGGGAGTCAAACTGGCAGTCCACAAGCCAGATGCATCACGCGGAAGCCACTCCCACCCCAGATCCTTGAAGGGAAAAAAACCACAGTAAACATCACGTGACTGCAATGGTATAGGGTGAAGAAACTTTTTTAAAAGAAGTCTGGTTTCCTTCGTTTGCACCTAAATGGCAGTACATTTTGGACCTTTCCTAATTTTCCCCTTAAATTTCTCTAATATTGATGCCAGAAGAGCAGGGCTTTGGAGCAAAGACTGAAGCCTCACTCAGCAAAATGTGTAGTTCTCACACACCAGCAAGGCTGCAGTACACATTATGAAGTAAACAAAGTAATTTATGTAATCATGAAAATGGACTGCCCTATAACAGCTCGAAATCTAGAACAGAGGTGGTATTCAGCAGATTCTGACCAGTTCTGGAGAACTGGTAGCGGAAATTTTGAGTAGTTCGGAGAACCGGCAAATACCACCTCTGACTTGCCCCAGCCCCTCTATTCTCTGCTTCTCAAGCCCCAGCTTGAGTTATTACAATTAACATAAACGGACTTAATTCAGCTGCTAAAAGAAGGAAAACTTTCCATAAATTAGAGAAATTAAAATTTGATATACAAGAAGTACATATTAAAAAGCAACATGAACAACTGTTCATACAGCCAAAGTTAGGGAAAATATTTACTTCTTTGACACAATGCAAGAAAAGAGGAGTGGTTTTATACAGTAAAGATATTATCCCAGCGAAATTAATCAATACAGATGATGATGGAAGAGTATTAATGGTGGAAATAATGGACAATAATATGAAAACACTCCTGATCACAATATATGCCCCAAATGATAATCAAGAAGAATTTTATAGAAAACTACATCAGAAAATAATCGAACTGGACTATACTAATATTGTTATGATGGGAGACTTCAATGGAATTGTAGACAATAAATAGGGCTATGCAACACAGAAAACAACAAAGCAAAACAGAAAGACTCTCCCTAAATCCTTTTTTAAAATGACAGATGAAATAAACCTAAAAGATGCATGGAGAGAAAGAAATATTAAGACTAAACAATACACTTTCTATTCAAACAGACATTTATCACGGTCCAGAATAGATACGATATGAATGTCAACAGAATTGCTAGCCAATATGCAAGAAATAAATATTGAAACAAGTATTTGGGCAGATCAGAATCCAATGACAATTAAATGGAAAGGACAAAGAAGAAGATCTAGATGGACATTAAATAATACTATATTAAAAGAAAAAGACTTCATACAGAGGATGGAGAAAGAACTGGCTTTTTTCTTGAAAGAAAATAAAAAAGAAGACACATCAACGCAGAATGTATAGGATACAATGAAGGCATATGCCAGAGGCTTGATAATAGACTATACAAGGAAAAGAAATATCACGAAAAGACTAGCCTCTAAGACATTAGAGGATAAGTATAAAGAACTTGAAAAAGAGTTACAGAAAATGCCACAGAAAAATGACATTAAGTTAAAAATAGATATAATTAAACATAAAATGGGATTAATGGAAAAAGAAGAATTAGCACAGAAAATCAGAGGCGCGAAACAGAACTATTTTGAAGATGCAAGTAAACCAGGTAGATGGTTAGCATATAAACTGAGAAAGGAGAAAGAATCAAGGAAAATATTGCAATTAATAGATGATCAAGGCCAAGTTTGCTATGGAAGTGAAGAGAAGAAGGAAATTATACGAGACTATTATGGGAAACTATATACACAAGAGAATATTGATGATGAAAGAGTTAAACAGTACTTACAGAATGCTAACCTACCCCAGATACCTAAAGAGATTGAAATAATGTTGGAAAGCAATATAATGATAATGGAGTTAACTGAAGCACTTAAGAAGCAAAACAATGGAAAGGCACCAGGCCCAGATGGACTTCCGGCAGAATCATTGAATCTTCCATTGCTAGAGGTTATGAATGAAGTTATGTCAAAGAAAAAGATACCTAAATCATGGTCAGAAGCTTATATTACACTTATCCCAAAAGAGGAGGCCGATCCATTACAAATCAAGAAATACAGACCTATTTCCCTACTAAATGCAGAATATAAAATTTTTGCTTCATTATTGGCAGAAAGACTTAAAAAATACCTAAATAATTTTATTCACTCTGACCAAAATGGATTTCTGCCAAAGAGACAAATTAAAGACAATATGAGAGTAATTTTGGACACTTTGGAATACGAGGCACACCCTAAAAAACTAATGGCTTTGGTATTCTTAGATGCACAGAAAGCATTTGACAATGTGAATTGGTGATTCATATTATTACATCTGGAACAGATGGGTTTTGGTAAAAAATTGATCCAAGCAGTAGAAGCTATATATCATAAGCAAACAGCAAAGGTAATGATAGAGGGAGAATTAACAGACTTTATTGATATAAGCAAAGGAACAAGAAAAAGGGTGCCCACTGTCACCTTTGTTGTTTGTGTTAACCTTGGAAGTGCTAAACAGAAATATTAGAGAAGAAAAGGACATAAAAGGGATGAAAATTAAAAAGGAAGAATTTAAATTGCAAGCATTTGCAGATGAGCTGGTTTTCATCTTAGAAGACCCACTAGAAACAGCATTAAAATTGATAGAAAAGATAGAGGTATATGGGAAGGTGGCTGGTTTGAAAATAAATAAAGACAAAACAAAGATTTTGACAAAGAATATGTTATCAAGACAAAAGGAAGAACTGGCAGATATATTAAAAATCCAGGTCACGAATAAGATCAAGTACTTGGGGATACATTTGACAGCAAGATGTAGTACACTAAAAGAGAATAACTATATTAAACTTAAGCAGCAGATAGCACTAGATTTGGCGAAATGGGAAAATTTACAACTGTCATTAATAGGGAGAATATCAACAATCAAGATGAATATATTTCCCAGAATTTTATATTTGTTCCAAACAATTCCAATTAGGCTTGGAAAAGATTATTTTGAAGATTTAAATAAAATTGTGTTGAAATATATATGGCAAGGTAAGAAAGCAAGAATAAAATTAAGACTTTTGCAAGATGCTAGAATAAGAGGAGGATTTGGTTTGCCTAATTGGGAGTTATACTACCAAGCTACAAATTTGATGTGGGTCAAGGAATGGATAACATTAAGAAATGCTAGATTGTTGACATTAGAAGGACATGATTTGTTGTTGGGGTGGCATGCTTTTTTATGGTATAAAGGAACTAAAACACAGGGGTATTTTAGAAGACATTATATACGGGAGTCTCTGTGGTTAAACTGGGAGAAGGCTAAAAGGCAATGTTATTTGAAAATTCCAGTCTGGCTATCGACTGTTGAAGCTTTTTCCTATCCTATAATATACAAAAAGGAACAAACAGTTGGATATGGTGAAATATTGAATGAAAAGGGTGAACTTAAATCTATGCAAAAATTAGAAGAACAAGGTATAAAGATGAATTGGTTTTCATATGTGCGAATACATTCAAGGTATAATAAGGATTCTAAAACAGAAGGTTTCTATGATCAATTGACTGATTTAGATAAGATTTTGACAGGTACTGATGAAAAGGTGATTAAAAAATTGTATGGATATCTATTAGAAATTAAACTAGAAGAACAAGTTAAAGAAATAATGATTGCTTGGGGGAAGAATTTTGGATATGGGATTGATCTAGAGAAATGGCAAAAATTGTGGTCTCAAAATTATAAAATGACAATGTCAACAGCATATAAAGAAAATTTGTATAAGATGTTTTACAGGTGGCATTTTCCCCCGACAAGAATAGCAAGAATGTTCAAGAACAAATCTGAAAAATGTTGGAAATGTCATCAAGTACCTTGCTTTTATTACCATATGTGGTGGACTTGTGCAGATGCCAAAAAATATTGGACTAAAATCTACACATGGTTGGAAAAAATGACAAAAAAGCATATAGACTTGAAACCAGAGATATTTTTATTGGGAATTTTACCTGAAATATATAGTAAAGAATTGAAATACCTGATTGTAAATGTATTAACAACAGCTAGGATTGTATTTGCCAAAAACTGGAAAAATGAGAAAATACCATCACAGGAGGAAATCATTAAGAAAATATTGGAATGTGCTGAAATGAGTAGATTGACATTTGAAATCAGAGAACAAGATGATAAACAATTTTATAAAATTTGGGATCTATTCTATCAATGGTTAGACAATAAAACATGGCAATGAAATATGTAAACTTTTAGAACATAATGAATATATAAAAATGTATTTGACTGACAATATGACAATATATACAATGTAATTGTAACTGAAGACTATGAAGTGGAAGCACAAAACAATTTGTAAACCAACCAACACACTGTATGTATATATATGGAAGATGGCTTGATGTTTTTATGTTTTGTTTGTCTATGTTTATCTTAAAAAACAATAACCTTTTTTCTTTTTTTAAAAAAAGCCCCAGCTGAATGTCTGGGTGTTCTTTTGTTGCCCTGCACAGGAGAACAGAGCTGGAAAGTAGGTTAGTGGACTGGGGAGGGAATGGAGATTTTACAGTATCCTTCTCCTGCCACACCCACCAAGCATACCCACCAAACCACGCCCACAGAACCAGTAGTAAAAAATTTTGAATCCCACCACTGATCTTGAATCCCTATAACATTCATTGTTTGAAACATAAGGAATCTGAACTCTTTGTCATTGCTGATGCTGTACCATTTATATTGTGCCTTTTTAGAGATGGTTCACAATTCTTTTCAAGTGTTTATATTTACAAGAAACTCTCTTAATATGTTGGTTCTGTTAACAGTTTATATTTATAAATGGATCCTTATTTTAACACATTGGTGTTTACACTGTTTGACTTACTTATCCCACTCTTATTAAGGACAAAATTAAACTCTGCATTCGGACGCTTTCCTTTTACAGTACAATATTCCGCTTCTCAGGCTTAGTCTCTTTGTTTTTGCCTTTGTCAATACTGCTGCCCACAGGATATTATGGAACTGGGAGAGCATTTCAGTTTTATAAATGAAATGAAAATAAATGCCACCTGTCAGTCTGCTGCCTGATCATGTTCCTAGCTCATTTCACTGTCTGAATACAGTTATTCTAACTTTTAGGGCACTGTGGTCATTTTTTAAAAGGACATGGATACGGAATGCTCAATTTATGCATGATTATAAATCAGAGAAACCCCACATTTATGTTGTTCTATCCTTTTAATAGTCGTCTTGGAGATCTAATACATCCTCTCCTTATATTATAGTTTGTAATCAGAGGCAGAGGAGGATGCAATGCTTAATAGACATTTGAACACAAAGGTTTAACTGGAAAGAAGCCTGAAGAGCCGTGCAGAGTTATGCACTTCTCTCATCAGGGTAGACAAAGTTTCAGGCAATTCAGAAGGTTGAGAGTGTGTTATTGGGGTTTTCACAAAATGACCACTGCAAAGTCTAGCCAGTCAGACAATAGCCATTCCAAATAAGGCAAGCTGATGAACATCTTCCTCATCCAGTTCAATTCCACCTTTACTCTTTAGCACTTCAGATTATTTTTTGGACAGATAAGCTTTCCAATAAAGTTCTGGACTGTGGCCATCTGTGACCTTTATCTTTTAAGAATGCCTGTTGGGCATCTGTAAAGCAAAAGCCGATGCTAACAATTCTCACTTCACAACAGCAGCATTTGGATAAATCACTGAGCAAAATAAGCACTTGGTCTTTTTTTCCCCCATTTTTTTTATTTTTTAACAACAAACATAAACAAACACAAACATAAACACAAAACATAAAACCATCTTTCCATTGTACAGTGTGTTGGTCGGTACATATCTTCTGTGCACAATATCAACAGTCTTTCCCTTCTAGATACATTATTAAAATTCATATTATATAAATATGCATATTGTTATTAACTCCTTATTAGACTTTAATTGTAAATTACATCATCCTTTTCGAGCAAATCTCATTTTTTTACATATCCCGGTTCATAATATCATTCATTTTCATTGTAATCAGTTATCGCATATTACATTGTCTTATCTTACAAAATAAGCACTTGTTGAGGACACCAAGGGAAGCGAACCACTAGAAAGCTTTTCCCTCCCTACTTATCAGTCATCATGCCCTTAACTCTTTCACTGCCACACTGGACTTTTCAGCACTTACTGGGTCTTAATGTCTTGTCGGTTAAGCAGTAGAAGGACTGAGAGGGGTCCCATTCACCTCACAGCATGCCCGTTTCTCAAATACCTGGTTGGTATTGCAACAATTTTTTTAAAGGTAGGTAGGATATAAAAAGCTGTGTGTATTACCAAGTTGTCTGAAGACACATTAATGTGCTCACAACAACCATGTATTGACAAAGAGACTAAGCCTGAGAAGCTGAATATTGTACTGTAAAAGGAAAGCGTCCAAAAGCAGAGTTTTAATTTTGTTCTTAATAAGAGTGGGATAAGTAATTCAAACAGTGTAAACACCAGTGTGTTAAAATAAGGATCCATTTATAAATATAAACTGTTAACAGAACCAACATATTAAGAGAGTTTCTTGTAAATATAAACACTTGAAAAGAATAGTGAACCATCTCTAAAAAGGCTCTGACGTAGCTTCTATAAAGTGGCCCTCAAAACCATTTTAATTGATTACTAAAAAATGCTACAAACTTTTAATCATTACATAGGCTCCCCGAACGGTTTGGATTACAAAAGTGTGACATATTCTATAGCTTAATTAAGTATCCTTGGTAAAAAAAAATACAGAGATCTGAGTATGAATAAATAACCCTAGCTTTAGTTTATACCCACTATGATATAAAGGCAGGTTTTGAAGCTGGCTTAAAGCATATATACCCCATTGCTCTGTGGCCCTTACTGAAGCTTGCTGGCACCACTTTTTACAGGAGATTGCTGTTTGTGTCTCCCCAAAGCATTGTGGGCCACACACACACACACACACATACGATATATAAAATAAAGGCTGCTCCACTCTAACAACACCGAGGCTGCATCTTTTAATAAAAAGCGTATTTTCAATCAGTCTCTGATTTTCAGTCTACTTGAAGGAGGATGCATGCATACATGGGAGAGGGTCTTCCTGAGACTGTAAGCAAGCATACATAAAACCGTGATTTGCTGTGAAGCAGCCTTGATTACAGGTAGAACGATCTTTAGCTGCGGGCAAAATTAACAATCCGCGACTTTTGCTTGACCTCTAGATACCTTGAGAGAGTTTGCCAAAACATGCTAAAACTTGGTTGTGCTGCACAGTGAGGGAATGGAAAGGATCGATTGCCTTGTGATTATTAGCTAGAGTGGGATAAGCTTTCTCCTTATTATGCAGATTAGCAGAGCTCTTGGTTCCAACAGATGCAGGAGAGCAGCTGCTCTTACAGATGGCAAGTACACAGTTCCATTAGTATGTATCTATTGTCTGCTGTTGGTTTGCTTGGAGGGTAGGTAGGTCTGTGCAAAGAAGGAGTGTTAGTTACACAGGCAAATCTAAAGCAGAATACTCTACTATGGGGAGGGGGCAGGGGGAAATCTATGCCCAGGGGGCTATTTACACAGCAGGGCAGACAATAATCAAATTAAAGTCTACCCTAAATAAGGACTTTCATATGTCACAATTAAATTTTGAGGTTTTTGTTTTTTTAAATAGACAGTATAAGAAAAATAATTCCAATAAAAATAAAGGACACAAATTAAGTGCGTTTAAATACCATTGATTTAAACAGGAGAACTCAGCAAATGCTTGGAAGCAATGGAACTTAAAGCCCTTAACTTTAGCTTAATGGCATGGTACTGTTTGTGATATATTAATGTATATCATATAACACATAATGAATTAAAGGAACAGGAGTTGCATTCATAGAAGTGCCTTTCTCATTATTTGCGGAGACTGTATTTAACTACATTAGCTTAGTACTCTGCAAACATATTCACAACTCTTTGGAAAATGTATATATGATTTTGCAATCTTAATTTGATTTTTCTTTCTCGGTTTGGGAATATATAAAAGATAGTCTCCAAAAAGAATTCAACTCTTGCTAACTCCGTGTATGCAATCTTCTAAATAAAAATATGGAAGAAAGTTACTTCTTAGTAGTCTTTTTCTAGGTTTTTGATTCTACTTAGCTTTTCAAGAGTAGCCAAGGTCAGTAAAGTATATACGGATATATAAGTAAGCATGTATACATATATTACAGGTAGTCATTGACTTACAACCACAATTGAGCCCAAAATTTGTGTTGCTAAGTGAGACTGTTGTTAAGTGAGTTTTGGCCCATTTTACAACATTTCTTGCCACAGTTGTTAACTGAATCACTGCAGTTGTTAAGGTAGTAAATACTTCTCCATTGACTCTGCTTGTCAGAAGATCACAAAAAGTGATCACATGACCCTGGGACACTGCAACCGTCATGAGTCAGTTGTCAAATATCCAGATTTTGATCACATGGCCATGGGGATGCTGCGATGATTGTAAATGTGAAAAACTGTCATAAGTCACTTTTTAAGTGCTTTGAATGGTGACTAAATGAACTGTTGTAAGTCAAGGACTCCCTGAAGTCCTGTGTTGACCCAGGGTGGGATACAAAACAAACACTGTCACAGAAAACAGGTGAAGCCCCTTTTATTCCTTCACTTTGCTTCCAAGCTCTGAATATTCTTGACAGAATACAAAAAACTCCCACACAAACAGTTACAAGAAGAAGGAAAAAAGCAACACAAACCAGGCAAGATAAGGGCTGGAGGACATCCACAGATAACACACACTGGGAAGGATGCCAAACTCAGACAGGAACCATAATCTAGAGATATTTCCACGCTTTGTTTCCAGCACTCGCCCGTACGCAGGTCCATACTCTTATTCAATTGTCACAGCTGCAGCCCATGAAGAGGATCAAGGCCCTCTCCTCCCAAGTAGACCACGTCTCTCCCTTATCTTCTCCTCCCTGCGTGCCCTAGGATGGAGAGGGGATGGGCCTGGGTCCTCCTCTGACTGCTCAGCCAATCTCTGCCCTTCCTCAGCCTCCTCCACAACCTCCGGAGCCACACTTCCACTCCCTGTCAGCTGTTCCTCTTCTCCCTCAGAGACAGTCTCCACCAGGGGCATGACAAGTGCTTTTCCATCAACCTACCCCAATCTCCATAGTATATAGTGTGTTGGGCAAAGATAGTATTGACCCAAAGTCATCCAGTGAGCCTCCATGGCTGAGAGTAGTTTTGAGACTCATCTGCGTAGGCCAGAGGTCTTGAAACTTGGCAACTTTAAGACTTGTGGACTTCGACTCCCAGAATTCTCCAGCCAGCTTTGCTGGCTGGAGAATTCTGGGAGTTGAAGTCCACAAGTCTTAAAGTTGCCAAGTTTGGGGACCCCTGGCTTAGACTAATCTAATGATTGTTATGGAATATTTCCCATAATGATGTACACCCACTCAACTGCTGATGGCTGGAAATTCTAAGGGCATACATCTTCCCATACCTTGGGAGTAACAGCTTGGAGAGGGCCGCATGATTGGGGAAACTTTGGGCCCCTTTAGAAGTTGCAGGAATATAATTACCAGCAGACCTAAGCCTGATCATTGCTGGCTGAGTAGGTAGAAGAAGATCCTGGAATGACCTTTTCTGAATTCTGGCAAGAAACCTCAGCTGGGTCTGAACCAAAATCTGTCGCACATGATTATCATATGTGCTGGAATTTTTAATATTTCTGCGTTAGACTTCAGATAAATTTTTCTTCTTTTTATTTCAGGCTAAATTAGGTCTTCTTGGCAATACTATTGATAAAAAAATTATATGGGAGACTGGGGAGATAGAGGATGTATCCATTGTGTAAACAGATATTTTTTGACTGAATTTCCAGCACTTTGCAATTTCCACTCAATAGCCAATTATGGATACAGATGTATATTCTCCATGCAAGCCATGATTTGCTTGTTACCTGGTAGGTTGCACAATTTGCTCTGGCAATTCAATTCCACTTAAAAGAGTACAGGATCTCTTACGTTTTGATTAACTTACTTCTTACTATCTTAGAAGCATGACTGAGTTTCCCATTTTTCTCACTGACTTTTTTTCGTCTCCCTCTCTCCAATCCGACATAATGTTGAAAGTATATCATGTAATTGTTTTCAGAACATAACTATATTGACAGCAGCAAAAATGGAGAGCTATTTTAATACCCACAATGGATGAATGGCAGGAAAAAACTGATGGAACTGGCAGAGATGGCTGAATTAACTGCTCTAATCAAAGAAAAGAAGACACCCAACTTTGTTTCTATTTGGAAATTACTTCTGGATTTTGTATTTCACAAGGGAAAAAATGAAACTTTGGGTTTTGCTGATTAGATTAGTTTGTAGTCATAGAAAATGGCTAGTGCATGTTAATATGTAAAACTACAAACCGGAGCGTGTAGTGTTGCTATCTTTTTTGTCTATTGTACTAAAAAATGTTGGAGGTCAATGAGTTTTTGTTTTCCTCTTTCCGCTACACTTCTTTCTCTCCTCTTTTCCCTTCCCCATTTCATTTGTATTTTATTCTTTGATAATTTGAATAAAATTATTAGTATTTAAATCCCTCCAAGCAACCCTCTGGAAGAGGCATCCAGACATTAGATGACCCAGAATATTGGCAATGGCTCCACTCTAAACAACTCCCACTTCTTTCCCAATCATGTGATCCAAAATAGAGTCTAGGCCACAGGTGTCAAACTAGCCATGTCATGTTGCCATCATGTGACATTTTGCGACTTCTTCCCATTTGCAAAGCTGGAATGGGAGTGGCCTGCGTGTGACCATCCGGCCTGCGGGCCACCAGTTTGACACCCCTGGTCTAGGCAGTTTATTGCATGCAGCTCAGTACAAAAATACAACTTGAGAAGACAATGGAAATGCACATGCAAAGACACAAGGCTACTTCATATCCTGAAGAAAATACAGATTCCTCTTATGGCCAGTGTGTGGAAATAGGTTGGAAATTGTCATGCCGAAAGCTATACACTGCATACTCTATCTTCATATGTTATCTAAGAGAGGGATACTGAAATCTATCTTGTGGTATCCCGTACTTGTATCCTTATTCATCACAACATTGGAAATTATGTTTTATTTAGAATTATCTTGGTTTTCTGTTCGTCGTAATACAATCAGTATATTGACTTGTATATACCTAAAAATGTATTGTGTGAGACAATCCCAAATGTCATTAAATTACATTAAGCTAGTTCAACTTCCATATAGTATTCACTCAGAAATAAGTCAATAGCGTTCAGTAGCATTTACTTTCAAGTAACCTCATAGGATTGAAACCTTCAAGCAGAAGATAACTTTTCATATATTTTGCATGATTTTATGTGAATAATTGTTTCCTGCACCAGCATGCACATGATGTTCTCCATGGTGATGTGATCATTGAAAGCATGGTCTACAAACACAGAAAATAATTTTATTCTGTGCGAGACCTGTACACAGACTAATATCAACTGCTGGATTAGATATGTTTTGCAGCTTTTTATAAACAATTCATGGATATAACTGTATCTTTGGGGAGCCTTTTGGTTTGTGTTTCTCAAACAGCTTGCTTCATTTGCTACTGGAGGGGTTTACATATATTTTTAAAGTAACAATATCCGCATTTTTTCTCTCACAACCCTAGAAATCTCCTAGAATCCAATTACTAGGATTTGGAAAGGGCTATATTAATCCTATAACTGTTTTCTCAACAGATTCTATTACTCTGAAACACTCAGATTTACTGTTGGAAATGTAAAATAATGACACTAACCATGATAATTAGAGAAAATGCTTCTGAAGTTTCACCAAGCCAGTTCTGATGTGAAGAATTTAGCCTGAGGGAGGAAAGAAAGTATGAAGAATGATACTCTTTCTTCAAGCCATACCTTCAGATTTTAGGTTCATTTTTCAATCAGTAGATGTAATTCAACATTTTGCATAATTTCACATTGGTGAGTTCTAAATAATCAAGATGTATGAGAAAAACAGGTGGATCTTGAAACAAAATAAAAAGTCTATGAATGTACGCTGAGGGAAAAAAATTATCACCACACAGAAAAAAATATGGCTTTATTGGACGCAAAAGTTTTTGCTTGTATTTCCCATTGTCATACCTGGAAAATAGAATTAGCAGATGGATCTTAGCAGATGGGCTTAAGAGGTCTCTTTTCACTGCAGAAATGGACAGGTCGTACCATTCAGATAGGGAAAAGCTTCAGTCCCATCAATCCTACTCAGAACAGCCAATGGTGAGGAGCGATAGGAATTGCAGACCAAGATACTAGATCAATAGAAAAAGCAGAGATCACGTTACTAGTTGAGAACTTAATTACATTTTTTTTTCTCTCCTTCCCTTCCCAGTGTAACTACCATATCCTTTCTTTTTTATTATAATTTTTCACTGCTGAAGAACAAACATGCCCCTCTTTTTTACTTGCTTCTATCAATTAAAGTAGTCTTGGAAATGCAAAAAAAAAAAAAAATACCCTGATGTATACAAACTGATATTCATCCATTTTATAAATTTCATCCTTTAAAAAAAAAAAAGCAATAGTTATTAGTTCAACTATTTGAAGGTGCTTTTTTTATTTTGGCTACTGGCTCAGCGGTTAAAGATGTTGAGCTTGTCAGCTTAAAAGCTGACAGCTGGAGTTTGAGACCCGAGCTCCGCCCTATTTGTCCCAGCTCCTGCCTGCCTAGCAGTTCAAAAGCATGCAAATGTGAGTAGATTAAAAGGTACCACTTTGGTGGGAAAGTAACAGCATATAGCCATGCTGTCCAGTGGTGGGATTCACATATTTTTACTAACAGTTCTGCGGGCGTGGCTTAGTGGGTGTAACAGGGGATTGATACTGTAAAATCTCCATTCCCTCCCCACTCTTGGGGGAAGGTTACTGCAAAATACCATTGCCACCTCACTCACCTGTTTTCCAGCTCTGTTCTCCTGTGCAGGGCAACAAAAGAAGACCCAGCTGATCAGCTGGGACTTGGGAGGCAGAGAATAGATGGGGGCAGGGCCAGTCAGAAGTGGTATTAGCTGGTTCTCCGAAATACTCAAAATTTCTGCTACCAGTTCTCCAGAACTGGCCAGAATCTGTTGAATACCACCTCGAATGCTGGCCAAATGGCCATGGAAAATGTCTTTGGACAGTGCTGGCTCCTTCGATCAAGAAACAGAGATGAACTCTACACCTTAGAGCTGGACATGACTGGACAGGGAAACCTTTACCTTTACCTTTTGCTGGCTTTGCTGCTTTTAGTACTATGTTTATGACACAGGTAGTCAAGGCCATGACAGTACTGTGGCGCTTGGCAAATATATGCACATAGAGATAAATGTGACATATGCATGTGTATATTGTGAAGGTGAAAGCCTCCATTCTATGGCAACTTCAGTTGATAAGGTGAGCAACCTGGATATTGCATAAGATTTTTCTCTGTAGGTATACTTTTTGTTTGTATCAGGTCATCCTAAATTCAGGGCCATACAGCTTGTGTGCAATCATAGTATATATAACTATTATATTGGTGTAAAACAAGAAGATAAGTCATCTCTTCATACCTTCCATGTGCTAACTTCCTCTCAGATTGATTGTCTGTGCAAGAGTTATGTAGCTCATTATCTGCCATAATGCTAATTGAGGACATCTTTACACTCTATGTTTAACTTGGTTTTTCTGTTCATTTGTTCCCTCCAAGGAGTCTGAGGAAAGATCTAGGGATCTTTCACACAATTCTCAGCATGTGCAGGCCAAAACAGAATATCCAGGTATCTCTATGGGGAAAAAAAAGACAACGAATGTAAAACAAATCTTCATCAATTATATTATACATGTATAGTCTAAGAAACTCTTATGGTTATGACATTTTTAAGGTGTCATATTGCACCAGAGTAATAGAATAAGCTATTCTAATTAGAAAAACCCAGAATATTACAAGAATAAAAGCTTCAATTGAAATCAAATCAAACCCAAATTATTCCCGACAATAAACTATTTATTCTTGACAACCGTCAATCTTCAAAAGCATTACTAACAGATATTTTTGGTATTTGTTGCCTGGGGAGAACATAATTTCCATCTCCTATGTAACAAAAATCTTTCTTACTTTTTAGAAAATAAAAGCTGAAATTTTGTCAGACTTCATGAGAAGCCTCCCAAAGAATAAAAAAAGGGAATTCCTGAAGATTTTACTCCACTACTCATTGTCTACTTTAGGGGGCAGTGCTCATCTCCATTTCAAGGCCATTGAGCCAGTGCTGTCTGAAGACATGCCCGCAGTCATATGGCTAGCATGATGTCATGGAGCACTGTTTCCTTCCCACTGAAGTGGTACCTATCTATCTACTTGCATTTGCACTGGTAGGCTTGTGGGAGCTCCCATTCTCACCCCATCCACACCCCAGCAAAGAGGGAGAGCCTTATTTTGAGAGAGCTAAAAAGACTGACATTCCTTTTTTATAATAAAAATGTTTTAATTTTTAAGGAGCCCCTGTGGCATAGTGGTTAGAGTGCAGTACTGCAAGCTACTTCTGCTGCAGTCAGCTGCCTACAATTTGGCAGTCCAAATCCCACCAGGCTCAAGGTTGACTCATCCTTCCGAGGTGGGTAAAATGAGGAGCCAGATTGTTGGGGGAAATATGCTGACTCTGTAAACCGCTTAGAGGGCTGTAGAGCGGTATATACGTCTAAGTGCTACTGCTATTGCTATAATGAAAGGTTAGTTGGTATGGGAAAAGACAGGCTCCTAAATAGTGGAAAATATTGATATCTAGACAAATACAAACACAAACTCAGGTTGCAAAGCACCCAAATATCTGTCTCAATAAATAACAATAAATATTTTACGAAAAGGTACTAAACAGTATCATGCATTTTTTTTCTGAATTAAAGGAGTGCTGATTTGTAAAAGATTCCAACACCATCCACTAACTAATATGGGATTGATTAACATCATACTTTCAAAATGTTTGAATTACAGTGACCCTGATCCCAGGCTGGTTAATTGTTGCTCTAGGGTTGGAGTTCTTGGGCACAAAGCCAACTGAGTAACTTTGAACCAGTCTATTTTTCTCAGTGCTCCAAAGGAGGCGGGTGCACATTTCCAAAACCTTGCTAAAATATTTTTCAGGGCCTTTTCAAGCACTTGCCAGAAGTCAATTCAAAGACACAAAAAGAGAGAGGGACATATTGGAAGATTACAAAGTGCTTCTGGAGATAGCAAAAAAGCAATTATATACATGTTTTCCAAAACAGTAGATAAAGAAATTATCTATAGACATACTGTGTATTGCATAACAATATTTTGTTTGTCCTACCACTCCTTCTACATGTATTTCTAATATTATAATGTTGCCCCTAAAATAATTCAACCAGGCACCAGTAGGCCTCAAGTCACTATGCCCAAGTATATATATATTTTTTCCCTGTGGAAGGGGAGAATAATACCAGCAGTGTATGATCAGAGAGTACAAAATACTGCCCAGTTTTGGAGAGAGGGAGGGGGTAACTGGCGTACCAGAGAAGGCAAGAAAGGAATAGGAAACATAAATGTTGTATTGGAGGAAGCAATGCATACTGAAATATTTCTTGGCAGGTTTTCATTTGATCTTTCTGAAAACTGAAATTACTGTGACATGGTAATGGCACTGATTCAAAATGAATAACTTCCTTGGACCTCTAGTTCCAAAAGTAATTAGATATTTAAAATTAGCTTATGAAATATCCCTGATTATTCTGTGATTCCAAGTAGTTATTTTGCCCCAGTGAATTGGATCATTAAATCCCTGAACACTCCATAATTTATTAAACTAAAAGCAATGACCTCGATGCTAAGACTGCGATGGTGTTAGATACCTCAGCCTTATTTTCTGGAACAAATGCTTTCTTTGCCAAATACCTTTTAGACTTCCACTGCTAAGTCTCTGATGGGTTAGGGAAATAAATTATGCAAAATAAATGAGAAGATGAAAAGGTCAGTCAGGCCATCTGAGCTACATAAAGATTTAAATCTCCAGATATCGTGAATGCTTCGAGGGTTCCTGCAACATTAAAAAACAAACAAGTGGGCTCAAAGCAAAACTCCTTATAGGCTTAGCTGATTTACAAGCCTAGCAACTTATCAGACAACTGTCAAATAACAGAACTCGGGTTTAAGGCTCCAGGATGTTATCTGTCTCTCTAATGCTGCAATCTTATCCTTGAATTATGCCTAGTGGGCAGGATAGCATTACTCCTAAACCTACTTTACAATGATGGAGCACATTGAAAGGGGAAGGAGGGAATCACACCAGCAAAACAGTAACTTCCCATCAGAGGGAGCCTATGACTGGGCAGAATATTGGAGAACTGGGGATCTAAATGCACTTACTAGGAGTTCTCTCTGCACTGAGTCTCTTCTCAGAGAGTCTGTGACATTATGACTGGGAAAGACACACTGTACCGTGACAGATTCTCAATGAAATGAGCGGACAGTTCCAACCAACTGAGATTTAAGTTCATCTAAGCCTTTCACCAAACTTAGCACTCCAGCAGAAGGTCCAAAGAACTCTGACTGCATATAAGTATTATCATTAAAAGACCAACAAAAGAGAAAAAGCTTCATAACTGAAAAGGAGATGTGGTTGAAATAGGTCTCGTAGGTATTCCTCTACAGATACAGGCTACTGTATAGCCAACATGTCATTATTACAATTAAGGCAACTTCTTGGAACAACGTCTTCTGGTATGACATTCTACCTTCCAGATTTTCTTCCCAAGAAAATTAGGGACTAGTCCAGAAGTCAGCAATGACTCAAAAGCACACACATAAAACTATGGATAAATGGCACAGTCTTAGCATAAATAATCACCCTGTTGTGATTATTTGCTGTAGGCTGTTTTGATTATTTGCAAACCTATTCATACATATATGGTGCAAACATGGTTGTATCTCATGTTCACAAGTTTAAACATTGCACAGAACCCTCAGCCGATCAGTGCTTCCATTTTCAGGCTAATATCTGAGCAAGGAGAACTGCTAGCCATTCAACGCTCACTTACTGCCTTTTCAAGCTGGCCAATAATTAAACATATCATCCCACTCCCTCAAATTTCACTATTCATAAACAAGTATCTCTTTTTTGCCCCTTTTTGCAAAGAAAAGAAGGAAGTGATTGCCATCATTCTCCTTCTGCCATGTTCCATCTATTTCTGTGTTGTACATATTATTTGTGAACACTAATCTATTGTTGTAAACTGCCCAGAATTGCTGGAAATAATGTAGGATATAAATTTAATAAATCATGATCTGTTATACAGTCAGCCAGATGTTCAGAGTGGATTTGGCATTTTTATCCATCTATTGAGTCTTTCCCAAGGATCTCAGGTAGGCAGATGTAAATGATGGTGTTACAGATATGGTGCAGGATTTCAGCTGTTGTGAGTAAAGCTGCCTTTTGCAGTTGATTGGCAGGGATTTTGTCAATGCCGGTGGTGTTCAAGTGGTGCTCCAGTTGTTTTGGGATTGGACTCTATCACTCATTACTACCTTTGCCTCACTACCTTTGCTTTCTTTTGCCATGGTCATTCTATTTTTATTTGCAGGTCCTTGTATTTTGTTATTTTCTCCAGTTCTTTTTCTTCTCTTCTGCTGTACTGCCATGTCCACTATCCAGACTTTTGTCTTTCTTATCGACAACTGTTAAGTCTGGAGTATTATGCAGCAGGTGACTGCAGTGTGTTGTGGCAGCCGGTGCAGATGGCAGCAGAATTGGACAGTGAAGAATGGGGACCAACCAGGGAGTCTGGAGAGGACTCAGATGAGGGTCCTGCAGAGATGAGGCCAGGACCATCTGGAAATGGGGTGCTGCCTTTGGAGCCTTCTGACTCTGGCAGCAGCAAGGCAGAGGACCCAGGGGAGCCAGTTCCCAGTGCGCGTGTGTGCAGAGCCGCTAGAAGGCAAGAGAAGCTGTAACAAAAGGGGCGACTCGGGAGTAAGGCTGGGAGGCGATTGCTCCTCCCATAAGGGATAAAAGTCAGCCAAGATGACAAAACCTTTGCAGGAAGCAAAGTAGTTTGATCGGTTCCAAGTCATCCTTGAAGCTCTTTGTACTTCGGTTGGGTTTTCTTGCACTTTGGTTGGTTTCTTTTCTAGTTAATTGGATACTTCTGTTTTGGCAGCACTTCACAGAACTGAAAGGTGTGAGCTTATCTTGGGGGAGTGTTTGAGGTTAATTCTGGCAGGGAATGAAAACAATTCCCAGCGTTGCAATAAAATAGGTTTTGTTTTTAAAACAAGTTTGTGAATAATTACAGTTTATGAAGCCTGGGTCAGAACATAGTGGTGGGATTCAAAAAAATTTATTACCGGTTCTGTGGGCGTGGCTTGGTAGCATGGTATGCCTTGGTGGGTGTGGCTTGGTGGGTGTGGCAGGGGAAGGATACTGTAAAATCTCCATTCCCTCCGCACTCCAGGGGAAGGTTACTGAAAAATATCATTTCCTCCCCACCCCACTAACCTGCTTTCCAGCTCTGTTCTCCTGTGCAGGGCAAACAAAAGAAGACCCAGCCGATCCGCTGGACTCGTGAGGCAGAGAATAGATGGGGGTGGGGCCAGTCAGAGGTGGTATTTGCCGGTTCTCTGAACTTCTCAAAATTTCTGCTACCGGTTCTCCAGACCTGGTCAGAACTGCTGAATACCACCTCTGGGTGACTGTCTGAATTCTAAAGTCTCAGAGCACCTTAGTATATTCCGTTGCAATTACTTTCTCTATTTTATGCTCCTTCCTTGTAGTTCTTGCTTATAGGCAAGTGATATTTCTTGCAGATCTTCCAGTGCACCATTTTTGCTACTTTGTCATTGGCAAAGAATTCCAAAAATCTGAGGAAAAACAATGAGGGGAGATTATTTTAAAATATACACAAAGGCACCCCAAAGCTTTCCATTCTCCACAGCAGAAAACGTCAGTTGGATTTTAAACCTCTGCTTCCTCTATATCAATTTATTTACCTTTCCCAACTCTGCACGAGTGAGAAACCAGGAGCTGGGAAGTGGAGCAGAGGTGGGTATTCAGCAGGTTCTGACCAGTTCTGGAGACCCGGTAGCAGAAATTTTGAGTAGTTTGGAGAACCAGCAAATCCCACCTCCGATTGGCGTCACCCCCATCTATCCTCACAGATCCACCAAGCCAAAACGCTCCTCTGCACTTGTATCAATCTTTCAATTTCTCCCTCAGCTGGGGAGTCGCTTTCTCATAGGGGACTGTCATTCAATCATCCTGGTGTGACTCTCTTGAAATGAATAAGAAGAATGGATGACTTCAGAATCATCCCTCTCGAAGCCTGGATTCAATCTGAATGCGTAACAGAACAGATGTTTGCTAGGATCCTACCATGTGGACTGCAGTAGTGTGTATGCAGTTATGTTAATTTGGCAAGCTTTCCCCTTCAAGTTGGCTCTGAGCTATTAGAACACACAGCTTGTAGGTCCTTCTGTCTAACCAATAATAACCTATCATTGATATTAATTAGCATTTTTTGCACCTCTTTTTCAGTTTTGACCCAGTATCTGTTGGTCGTCTAATCACAGTGGCCTATTAAAAAGTTGTTTAAAAAAAAACAGTGTGTGGAGCAGTCAGAGCCATTTATCAAAACCCAAACAAGGCCAATTAAAGCGGCAGCCAGACAGTTGTCTTGATTTGCCACTGACTGTTTCTTGATCACCATTATAAATTGCTAATCGGGCAGAAAGTGCTCAGCAGTGCTCAGCATGGGGTGGCTATTGCTCATTCCCCGCCTGGTGACAGGTGATGGAGGCTAGTGATGGTCTTATTGATGTGAGCTGCCTATCAGTTGGAAGTTATTGTTAAAGTTCATGATGCTACAGCTGATCCCTTTCTGCTGAGAGTCAATCAAATTAATTAGTGCTAGAAATTCTTCTATATTATATTAAAGCAAGGATATTCAAAGGAGCACTTTGTAATTTATTTCTGAAGGCGAGTGGAGATGAGGGGGAGAGAAGTCTTCCAGAATATTGGAGTTGGGGAAGAAGGAGGGGAGGGAGGGGGAGAAATCAAATATAGCTCCTTCCATTATTTTATAATAAGGGCTGTGGCTAAAGGTTTTTATAGCCACAGATCAAGAGATCATAATAGAAAACATATTGACAGATTTCTCTCTCTCCTCCCCCCTCCTGCCCACAATACTCTAAGGAACTGGCTTGTAGCAGGAAAAATATATCAAAACCTTATCAGCCAAGCTGAGATCTTCTGTGTAAAATCAATAAAGAGTTATACATGGTTTGAGTTTAAACAGTTCTCTGTAGTCATTTAAACATAGTGCATCTGTGCAGCTTTTTACCTCTGGAGACTCAGGTAGCCTAGCAACCGCAAGGCTTAAAGCGATTAACTACAAATGAAGTACTGTACGCCTATCAAAGCAATTGTTCACGGCTGCCTTCGTTGCAAAGCCGGAGCTAATTGAACATGATACAGTATGAAGATAATTAACACCCATGAGTTTGTTAATTGCCTGTTAGCATTACAACACAATCTCTTGGTTTTCCTTTCCAAACTGGCTCCTTTGCAGGATCCTCCGGACCTCTTTGGCTGGCAAGATGTCTTCAGGCAGTGTATGTGTGTGTGTGTGTGTGTGTGTGTGTGTGTGTTTTAGTGTTAGTGTTAACCCTTGAAACAAAGAAACAATGGGGGGGAATAATCTTATCTGATAGTAGGGAACCAGAACTGCAGTGCTCCAGCTTGTCAAAACATCCACCTTCCCTCTTTCTCTTTTTCTGTAAACAGGGAAGAAGAATTTGCTTTGCACGTTTGGGATAAATTATTGGGGTTCTTGTTGTTATCAAACAAGATGCTAGCTACAATTTCTCCTTTCCTATATTTTCTGTGGGTTATTCTTATGACTAAGCTGGGATACCTTCTAGTGTAAAGTAAGCAATAAATGTCTTTTTTAGGTTGGCTTGCTAACTGCAGTCTGCATGTGGTCATCAGCTGACTCAGAATACTAGACTACCATTTTGTAGACTACCAGTTAAGTCAAGCAATGTATTTTCTCTCTTTACCAGTTTTGTTATTAGCAGAGTTACCTTGTGCACCAAACTAGAAAACCAAGCCCCAGTCCTAAATCTAATCACAAGTTATTCTCCCTAGGACCTGTGACATCAGCAGCCAACCAGAATTGGCAGAATATCTTATTCTTGTTCTCTCTTTATTGTTGGTTAATCTGCCTAGCTAAATAATAATATTTAGATTTGGATTTCTACTAGTTATTTCAAAATTACAGGAAAGTAGTAGCCTATTTTTAAAAGAAATCTTTGATTCAAAGTAGACCAAATACAAAATATTACATTTCAAATAGCTACTTCTTTTTTTTTAAAAAGAAACATGTTTCAAAAAGAAGGGAGCGTATGTGACTTCATGCTTAGTCCTTATAGTACAGTGGTGGCTAACTTTTTTGGGCTCCTGTACTGATCATTGTGTGCGCACTTGCGCTCACGCGCCCCCGTGGCAGCACCCAGAAGGCAATGCCTGAGGGTCCCTCCATGCCCCTGCGCATGCATGCGCATTTCTGTGCATGCTGAGCAACCCCCCGACATACCTTGCACATCTCTGTGCATGCCCATGCGTCTCCCACCCACCCCCATGCATGTGCACCAGATACCCGACAATCAGCTGTTGGACAGGCAACACGGGTGCATGTGCAGTAGACCTGCTCTGGGCGAGGGCTCGCGTGCCAGAAGTAATGGCTCTGCGTGCCACTTCCAGCACGCATGCCATAGGTTCACCATCATGGTTATATCAGAAAAGCTTTGTTAGTCAATGATGGCAAAAAATCTGAGGGAGCTTCACAACAACTGGTTCTGTGGGCATGGCTTAGTTGGTGGGCATGGGTTGCTGGTCATGTGACTGGGTGGGCATGGCCAATCCTGAGCCGGGTTATTTGTTGGACTAGCTCTCTCCAAACACATCAGGTCCACCTAATAGGAGTTGTTTCAGGTCCTGTCCTCTAAGGAATGTCATCTGATTATTCCCAAAAGGAGACCTTTTCCTGCCATGGCAGCCCCCCTTTAAGTTCAGATTGGTCCCAATCTTGCTGGCCTTCTGGAAGGGTCTCAAGACCAGGGGTGGGATTAAAAATTTTTAACAACTGGTTCTGTGGGCATGGCTTAGTTGGTGGGCATGGGTTGCTGGTCATGTGACTGGGTGGGCATGGCCAACTCAACATCACTCACATCAAGGGGCGCTTCTCCTCGCCTGGCCTCTCATGACAGTGGAGATGCTGCAACTGTCGTAAGTATGAAAAATGGTCATAAGTCACTTTTTTCAGTGCCATTGTAACCATTTTTATACCAAAACTCAAAAAGGATACGTAAACTCACATTTGAATGTCAATCTTTCTAGCTAGCCAAGAAGCCTTGCTGAATGTCACTCATCTTGGTTCCTTATCATTAAAAGCTTCTTTCCAGCAACTCTGCTTCATTATTCAATTATTTCTTCAAAGTGTTAACTCCAACAGGGGAGTATTTCCTCCCAACAGCAGTGTAAAAGCTTAAAACAACCCTTCCCCTTTAAGAAAGTATCAGCAAAGGAAAAAAACCTTCTTCGGAGACAGTAAGTCTAAGCATGCTGCCAAGAATGTAAGAAGGGTGGAAAAAAAACAAAAAGAGATTTCTTCCAACAACTGGTTCTCTGAACTGCTTAGAAAGTTAACAACTGGTTCTAGTGAATAGGTGAGAACCTATAGAATCCCACCCCTGCTCAAGACACAGCTTTGCCATCCTACCTGGGATCTAGTTGTTGCTCTTTAGAGTCTACCAAATAACTGTACTGTTAGTGAGACAGATAACAATCTCCTGAAGTTTACATTTTAGTAGCTTTTACTATCATGATTTGGGGGTGGGGGGTGGAGGAGGTATAACTACTTGTAAGCCACCCAGAGTCACATATGTAAGATGGCTGGCTATTTAAATCAATCAAATAAAGACCTTGGGCCAGTCACTCTCTCTCAGCCTAACTTACCTCCCAGGTTTGTTGTTGTAGGGAAAATAGAAGGAAGAAGGGAGATTAGATGCGTTTGCCACCTTGAGTTACTTGTAAAACTAATAAAGGTGGGGGGGAATAAATAAATAAATAAATAAATAAATGCTATGGTTTGATGCCTAGAATCTTCTCTATCAAGTACAGGCAGTCTCTGGGTTAAGAACCAGTTCCATTCCCTATTTCTGCCTTTCATTTATCGGCATCCAACCTTTCAGCTTTCCTGGGCTGCATTGAGTAAAGAGGAATTGTCTTAGGCCACATATAAATATATATAATATAATTGATGTATATACATCACATAATAATGTTAAAATGTTTACAATCTTGTGAGGCACATTACTAGTTTTCCAGGGTAGCATGCAGCCCATGCACCATGGGTTGGAAATGCTTGTTTTAACCTGAATTTGCATTTAAGTTGGAACTCATACTTACAAGTGGATGCATATTACTAAAAATGGCAGACTATATTGTCCTTCCTTGAGCCAACAAAGCACTGAAGCTGCTCAATGCTTTCAGGAACTGCTGAAAATTGAGGAAAACAGGATGAATATAACAAACGTGCAGCTTTAGCAGTTCCTGAAAGCATTGAGTGGCTTCAGTGCTTTGTTGGCTCAAGGAAGGACAACAAGGAAGCAGCACAGTGTCCATCATTTATAGTAATAGGAACCCACTTGTGTCGAGGGGTTGTTCTTAAGTCAGGTGTTCTTAACTCGGAGACTGTCTGTAAAACAACTATTCATCCTTCCCTAAGTCCGTGTTCATACCAGCACTCTTGGGCCAAACAAACCAAACTCAACCTTGTCTCTTATTTAACATTCCCAGGATGGAAGCCAAGTATGCAATTTCACACATATATTATTTTACAGATTTAGTTTATAGCTGCTTTTCAGGCATAAGGCACTTATCTGAGATGGTGTAAACTATCAAGTGTAGCATTTCACTTCAAAGAAATTGTGAAATGCCAAACTAATTCATTCAAGTTACACTACTAAAAATATTCAGAAGAAAAGCAATTTGAATGAGATGCATTTTTTAAGATGAACTTGAAATCCAAATGAACAGAAAAGGTCATGTGCGGCCCATTCAAAAAACAACATCAACATTTTTCACTCCTATCCAGTGGTGGGATTCAAATAATTTAACAACCAGTTCGTCCAGGGTCAGGTTGGCTGTTGTGGGAGGCGTGGCACATCCCCATCCTCCAGCTCCACTGCACATGTGGGATGAACCTTCCAGGACAGTCAACCTGACCCTGGGCAAACCAGTTGTTAAATTACCTCCTCTGGCACATTATCAAAGTGGATCCTGGGCATTGCATTACACTGCAATGGAGAAACGGACAACAGAGCAGCAGGCACGAGGGAAGGAGGAAGAACAGGGAGAAGAAAGAGGGAAAGTGGCCTTGTCCTTCCCTCATGCTGGCCACTCCATTGCCCATTTCAGCACAGCGCCCAGGATCCATTTTGAGTGGGTAATTTAACAACCAGCTCGATTAAACCGGTGCAAACCAGCTGAATCCCACCGCTGCTCCTAACTGCATCTACAAGATCAGCAGACTTTCGTCATTTTTAAATACTCTCAACCAGAAACTCTTTCATTTTGCAATATGGAATGTGCCGTTTTTCATCCAGCAGGTCAAGGGAAAACATTATAACTTTAAGAATAGGTAGATTACCTTTCTTCTGTCTTTATATTCTCCCATGTCACATTTTTTTTCAACTATCAACTGGAGGATGGCTTGTTACTTACTGATATTTGCAAGTCAGTTTGAGAGCTGTTTTTTGAAACACAAAGTGAGACTGCAATGCTTGTTTAAAATAAATAAATAATCAGACACCATCAAGAAGATTCTTTTTTTGATGGCCAGGAAGATAATTTACTTTATCTAAAAACAGAATTTCATAAGCTTAACATAATGCACGGTGTATAATATAATAAGTATACTATTTGTTCTTTGTGCAAATCCTAAAATAGTTTGAAACAACACTATTAAACATATACTATAAATTAAATTGTCCAATTAAAAAAGCCAAAACAAAATTAGTAACAGGAACTTATACCTTAGAAAAAATTGATAAAAAGTTAAAATTGCATTTAAATACTTTTATTCCCAAGCCATTAATACATTTAAATTGGCCACACTCTATGAATTAGATCCAGAAATGCTTAATGTCCAAATGGTTTACTTTGATGCAGTATGTTTCAACTTCAGGATCCCATTTTTAGAAATATTGAATGGTATGCATTTGGGGGGTGAGGATGTTGGGAAGGGACATCCTCCATACACTTAATCACTGTAATCCAGCAGAAAGATAACCAAGACTATCTCCAAGTGATACAAATAGGACTTCAGCGGGTAAATATGTCTTAGTTGTTCAATAAATATCTTAATGAAAGTGATACAACATCCAGGAAAATTGCTTTTTCTGCCCATATCAAAAGAAAGAAAAAGAGTATTAAGGTGAAATTGTGAAATGGGGGAAGGGAAGGGAAGGGAGAGAAAGAAGAACAGGGAAGGGAATATCAAACTGTGCCATTAGTTCAAGATTATTTATTTTATTTATTTATTTATTTTTGTCAATTGCTTACAAGATAATAGGTATATTATAGTTATGAATACATGGATACATATAAGAAAAATAAAAAATAAAAGAAACAATAGGACAGGTAGGCACATTGGTGTGCTTATGCACGCCCACTACAGACCACTTAGGAAAGGGGTGAGGTCAATAGTAGAAAGTCTAAGGCTAAAGTTTTTGGGGTTTGGGGAAGAAACCACAGAGTCAGGTACAGTATACCAGACATTTAACAGATTTAACAGATTTAACAGATAATCAGAGTTGGAAGGGACTTTATAGGTCATCTAGTCCAACCCCCTGCCCAAGTGCGAGACCCTACACCATTTCTGACAAATAGCAGTCCAACCTCTTCTTGAAGGTCTCAAGTGATGGCGCTCCCACAACTTCCAAGGGCAAGCTGTTCCATTGGTTGATTGTTCTCATTGTCAGAAAGTTTCTCCTTATTTCCAGGTTAAATCTCTCCTTGTTCACTTTTCATCCATTATTCCTTGTCTGGCCTACAGGCACTTTAGAAAATAGCTTGACCCCTTCCTCTCTGTGGCAGCCCCTCAAATATTGGAAGACTGTTATCATGTCTCCCCTGGTCCTTCTCTTTATTAAACTAGCCAAGCCCAGTTCCTGTTCGTTGTATGTTTTAGCCTCCAGTCCCCTAATCATCCTGGTTGCTCTTTTCTGTACTTTTTCTAGAGTCTCAATTGACCACTCTGTTGCTGAAGTCGTATTTCCTGCAATCAAGTATGGTGCAATTAACCTTGAATTTGTATCTATTGTTTGCTCTTGTGTTGTTATGGTTGAAACTGAAGTATTCATTGACAAGTAGGACATTGCAATGTATGATTTGATATACTATACTTAGATTGGACCAAAGGCAACGTAGTTCTAGGTTTTCTAGGTCTAGAAAATTAGCTCTGAGCAGCTTGATTGTTAGTGGTGGTAGCTTCGTGGCACTTTTCAGTTTTCTTCGCAAGAACAGATAAATGATCTGCCATTGCTTTCTTCTAGAACTTTCCTTGATTTCCCAATGTGGTCTGGCATTTTCTGGCACACTCCCATCCAACTGCTAACCAGTTCAGCTTTTTTTACTATTTCTAGATCAACCCATGGTTGATTAGTGTTATCACCGGGGAGAACTAAGGCAAGATAATTATTAGAGAGAGGACAGGGCCAAAACCCTATCCTCTTATCTATAAGAAACAAAAAAAAAAAACCAGAATGCAAGTGGACAACAAAGATCATACATCAGAGACTCAGTGCAGTAGGAGATTGTGTTGCTAATTGTACAAATGGTGCTTTCTATGTGACAAGATTAAATCCTTCAGGATTTCTACCTGCTTATTGTTTCAGACAGAAAAAGAAAATCCAAAAGGTGCAAAGATAGAAATATAGTGGCAACAAGAAATGTGAGAGATATGAACTTGGGAAACTTCAATGCAGTGAAAGTTGCAGTGAATTAACTAGATATTGACTTCTTAGGCAGCAGATAATTGAGACAGGCTGCAACTGGGCCTTTTCATTCAGAAGATCACATTGCTTACTGCTCCACATTTGGGGTGGAAAGGGAGTGTCATTGCTTTCATAGCAATACTTAGTTACAGTGAGTAAGTATGACTGAATAGTATCACAGACTTTGTAGATGATTCTTTAATAGGTCTATTATATAGTTTATACTCCAATCATTGATGCAGAAGTTTGATTAATTCTAGGAGCAATTTAAAATTGACAAAAACCTGCAAGAAAAATAGGCTGCTTTGGAATGCCAAAGTGGGAAATATTAAGGATGAAAATGTAATTGAACTGCAAGCCTAAGCAACCAAAATGAAACAGGAGAAGAAAGTATCAATTTCTGCCAATCCAATGTTTTTGTCATTCCTAACACCATCCTCAAACAACATAAAGATGCCTGTATCCATGCATATCACCAGATGGAATCCACAGAGATCAAATTGACTGCATTATTAGTAGAAGGAGGTGGAAGGATTCAGTTATAGCAGCAAAGGCGTGGCCAGGGATTGATTGGAACAGATTACAAGCCATTCATAAGAAAATTCCACATCAAGCTAAAGCAGAAGAATTAATCCAACCATTTTCTATAGTATGATTTTGACTGAAGAAAGTAAACCGGATATCAGAACAAACTGTGGAAATTGCCAAGAAGAGAAAAGAAGCCAAGGCCAAGAAAGACAAAATTCTGAGCAAGGAATTTAAAGAATTTCAGAGAACTGTAGACCAAAAAAGAAGTAGTATGACAATAACATTGGTGAAGACTAGAACATAGAAACAGACAAAAAAAAAAGTTACCCCAAACCTCTCTGAACTCAAAATAAGGTTCAAACTTTGTTTTGGTATCTAAATAAAGTCAGTGGACAGATCGTAACAGATTCAAAGAAGATGGAAGGAGTGTGCTAGTATTCTATACAGTAGAGATGTCAACATCCAAGATACTTTAGAAAATAGAATAAATATAAGGATATTTAGTACTACGGTAGAAGTTAAAGTTCAATGACTTCATTACCAGATCAGAAGGCTATAAGAACTGACAGAATATCTACAAAAATATGCCAAACAAGAAGAATCAGTAAGTGTTCCAACAAAGTAAATTTCAGTTTTGCTATCTTGTGAAATTAAGATACAGTGTGATAGTTTACCCATTCTATTAATTCTTCTTGTTTTGGTATTGAAACCTGCTGGCCACTATATTGTGGCTTATAATGCTTAGAATCATCCAACAAAAGATTTGAGCCTACTTAGAGAGAGAAAGGTGCTAGATGTTAAAGTTGACATTAGAAAAAGTAAGGAACTTGAGTCTTGTTATTGCTGATGCAATAACAGAAAAATGAGAAAGCCAAAGAATACTCCACACACACACAAAGGTCAACAGGAGCTTCGTTGATTATAAAAAGGCCTTAAATTATATCAATCATGTCAAACTATAGAATGTGCTTAGAAAAATGGGAACCCCAAAACATTTCATTGTCCTCAAGCAAAATCTATATAGAGGTCATGAAGCCACAGTGCAAATAAAACATGGAAAAATAGACTGGCTCCAGGCTGGTAAGGGATTAAGACAAGGCTATATACGCTCTCCCTGTGTTATATGTTTCCTATTGCAGATTTGTATATTTGTGTGTATATGTTCAGAGAAGCTGAATTGGAAAAAATAACCATAGTTTTGACACCAAAGGAAGAAACAACAGTAACCTCACTGTGCTGATGATGTTACCCTGTTAGCCGAAAACACAAATGTTCTGCAAGCTTTCGTAATAAAAGTCAAGGAGCACAGTAAAAAATGTACTAACATTAACTTTAAAGATCAAATGCATAACCATAGGTGCAGCAACCAGTCTTAGAATTAACAACGAAGACATGGAAATGGTGGGTAGTTTCTGCTTTTAAGGATCAACTATCAATAGTAAAAGAATCAGAAATCAAGAAATATTTCCCTGGGTAGCCTTGGAAAAGAGATTCAGGTGCTAGGTTATATGGACTTTGTAGGGAGGAATGACAGACAACAGAGGGCTCAATATTTTTCTTAGGAGGTGATGAGTAGATTGGCTCCCTGGGGCTTCATGGGTGAAAGAGAGGACTTGAGATTGCCCAATGGTTGCTTCTCACAAAGAAACTACAAAGCGATTGTCCAGAGGATGGGAAAACCAGGGAAGAGAATTTGCCATTCTTGCCCAGGGGCAGCTGGAACCTTCAGAGAACATTATGTTTGCACTTCCTTTGCTAACCACCTTCAGAATTGTTTCAAAGAAGTTAGACACCTTCAAAATGATAAGAGTGGAAACTCGCCTAGTGAGTTCCATATCATTGTCAATCTTGTCAAGGTAGAACTTGTTCCTTTTTCATAATTTTATTTCATTTATTTATAGAGACAGACAGTATTAGAATTAACATTTGGATCCATTGTTCAAAAATATCCTTCAGTTTATCCAACATTAAAATATTTTGCTTCATTCTGTGGTCGTGAATTGTTTATATTTTCTCCTTTAATTGTAAATTTTAGTTCCCTTTAGTTCCCTCTAGTGTCTGTTTCAAAAGACTTATTTAAAATCTTTTCAGTATTATTTTTTCTTTTTTAAAAAAATAAAAGTCAAAACAGAAGCATTTTCCAACAGGAAGGATCCTTTATAATTAATTCCAAAATCTTGTTTCAAATTTATTTGGATTGTTAGTCCATTTGTGTAGCTTTCTAAAAGTTTTGATCACCGTTTTGCTGTTTATTGCAAAAATCCCTTCTTAAACTAGTAGTTAAAACTTCTTTTTCTAAGAATTGACAGAAAACCCACCTGATACTGGAACCATCCAAAGGTTCCTAATAGCTGAAAAGAATTAATTAGCAATTTCTGAAAGCCATTGGAAAAGAAAGCACCTTTGTGTCTTTTCAAAGACTTTAACTGTGGTTTGAACAAGATGGCTGTTTCCGCATCTCCCAAAGAGCTAACCCCACTGGAAACCACCATCTTGCTGTCTTCTCACAAGAACTGGTTGTCTGGAGAACTTGTGGGCAATCTCAAGTTTTCTCCTTATTCGGAGAGGAATTACTGAAGAGTCGATCTACTCACAGGTTCTTCATACGACAAGATCATCAGCTGCAGTGTCCTCTTTAGCCTGTCATTTCTTCCCTATAAGTCTTCCATGGATTTATTTGTTACTGATATCAGGAGCTGGATTGAATTTGACTTGAACTGAGTTTGAATTTACTTTAGCATGTTGTATGAACTTAGCCTTTGTGATTTCTAGGCCATTAATTATTATATCATATATAAACTCAACTAATATGATTTATTGAACAGACTACAAATAAAACAGGACACACTTAATATTTTATTTATATCAAAATTAAAAACTTCCTTTCTCACTCACAGAGCAACTCTGAGCTGTGATATAACATTTGAACTCAGACAATACATATAATTGTGGTCTTACCCTGGATTCAAGACAGTTATCTATCCATTTTTTGCTCAATATTTCTCCCTCCCTTTAAATCCCTATATAGAATATACTGAACCAAAAATAGCCAGTTTATTTCAGCTTAGTTTATTGGGTAGATGATTTAGTGTGTCCACAAACTGAGAAAACTAATTTAGTAAGCTGTGATGCAGTTACCTATGGGTGCTGCACCCATTGAGTTCACAGTGACTTAATACACTTCCTTAAATTCACATAAATTTCTTAGCTGTTATTATGTCATACTTATAGAAATGTGGTTCTCTTGAGGATTGCCCTTGAGTGTGTCCAATTACCAGTTTCATCATCAATCATAAGTGCTTTTTATTCAGCAGAATGAATTAGTAATTAATAACTGATAAGCATTATGTCCTTGAAGACCATAACATAATAATTATGGCCACAATTGGGATTCTCTCCACGAAGTGGTCTCCAGCACCCAATCCTAACAATCTGTTTGGAGATTTGCAATGTTGGTGAGAACTATGGAGAAAAAAAAAATACTTGTTACCACATCAACCATCTTCTTTGGGCTCATTATATCAGTTGAGCTCTAATTCCCCTTGGGTTTCCTGTACTGCCATGAGGTTCTGATGCTACCAATCAAAAGACCTCCTGTAGCTCCAAAATCTTTTCTTTCTTGAAATTTTCTCCCTTTTGGTTGAAAAACAAACAAACAAACAACAAAGCATAGTGAGATCAAAATGAGAAATGATAATATTTGGGACCTCCCTCTGCATTGAATTCCAGGAAAGAACCAGGACAATTGCATAATTCAAGCCTATCCTAGAATCCCCTTGAATTTTTCTCCACATTTTTCTAGCTCTGGCTACATTATTTTTTCTCCTCTGTTGGGTAGATGACTATTGAAGTTCTCTCATTAGTGAACCTCCATGTTCCTCCCTTAGCCTTTGAGCACTGCAACAAACCAATTAACAGTTTAATTCCTGGTCTTGCCATTTTAATTCTAAGAGGCTCCTTTAACAACCATTGTGTGTACGTGAACGGAATATATATAACAAATGCCACCAGCCAATGGTCTTTTTCTTTATCTGCTTGCTTCTTTATCTGCTTCTTATCAGTTTCTGTCCACTGATTGTCTGGTTCTGCTTGGGACTTTCAGGCAAAATTCTCCATATCCACTCCAACAAATAACTTGCAATGGGAGAGACGTTCTTTTGCTAAAGATTTTGGCTTCCAAGAGGCACAAAAGGTTTGCCTACTGACCTAGTAAGGCCAAACATGTTTGGGCCCTTTGTGGAAGCAACATCAGTTTTAAATCATCCATTTATTTTCAATCAATTGGTTTCCACTGAATTTCACCAACACAATTTGTGGGGAGGGAGGAATTCTACGTTTCTTTAAAGCCTGGTAATTGAGGTTTGATTCATTAATTTCGAAGGAAGGGGTGAAGGAAGAAAAATAAGGAAGAAGCAATAAAACCCAGAAGAGTAACAAATAAATACAGTATGCAAACAATTATGTCTGTACTCATAATAACTTTTTTGCAAAGAGTCTTTGCATAATTCTTCATCTTCTGCTGTGTCTGGATCAAACTTTAACTGCCAGAACTAAGCTACTTTCTTAGCTTTGTCATTGGGCAAAAATAAATCATTATCTGTACAGGTTTCTGGTAGTAGCCAACATATATATATATGGGTCGTTTGCTGTGTTTGGGACACGGGACACCACCACCAATCCCCCTCATCAGGCCCAGGCCCAGGCCCTTCCTATAGACGAAGGACAACCACCATCCAGAAAACAGACCACGGCTGCTTCGCCAGCTGTCGCACCCCCCAACCCCAAAACCAAACAAGCTGACACACACCAAAAACACAGACCCAGACCCCAAACTCAAAGCCAGACTAAAACCCAGAATGCTACATCACAGCCACCCGCTCAGGACATCACATCAGAAAACTCAGGAAATTACACCACAAGAACTCAAGAAGTTGCAACACGGCAAATGACCCAGGATATCACAGCATAAGACCAAGGATACCACAGCAATAAATCTCACAAGGTCATCACACAACCCACTACCCAAGCCGTTACTACACAGGAGGCTAATGGAAAAGAGATCAAAACACAAACAACCCAGGAGATTACAACGCAGGACCCAGGATACCACAACAAAAGAACTTGCAAGCCCATCACACAACCCATTACCCAAGCCGTTAAAACACAAAAGGCTAATGAAAAAAGATCGCTACAAAACAAATGACCCAGGAAATTACAGCACAAGATCCAGGATATCTCCACAACAAAATTCACAAGGCTACCACACAGCCCATTGTACCAACATCAACTTCATCAACCAATCAAGAGGCAGCAGCGCAGCCAACCAGCCCCCACCACCAGTATTTATCGAGAGACGGCAGCTCCGATCACACACTGTTTGCACTGGCATGAAGCCGAAAGCACCAGCCTGAGGATGGCAAGTGGGACCTCGCCGAAACATTGCCAAAATACTCTTAACCTTATATGGGAAAAGACCCGAACATACCTAGACCTACATATATATTATTATTATTTTTCTTAAGTTTTCGCGGGTATCTATATGTATGGTATTCAGCTTTGTTCGGGTATTTTCCCACGCCATTATAGTTGTGCTTTTAAAGTTGTAGCAACGTTTTGGCAGAATCTCATCTGCCATCATCAGGCTTCTGTATTGTGTTCATCTGTGAGTCAGGCTTTCACAGCCATTTCTGTTTTAAATTTGATGCTAGCCTACTGCTGTGTTAGAATGGTTTTTTTCTTCATCCTGATTGGTTGGGAGTCTTGGTCTATGTTTATTGGTCTTGGAGTTTGCTGTGTTCTGCTTGATTGGTGTTTCTAATATCTTCTGTCTGTTTTGTAGCTTTTTTTTTGGTCTTGATTGACTGGCAACATTGTGTTTCCTGTGTTGGAGGCTTTCAGTGAGGCTTGGCTCCAAGTAAATGGATGGCTATCATTTATTAGGAAGCTAGGTTTCATCTGGGTGCCTAGTTGGGGTGTGTTTGAGATGGAGGTATCGGGGGGGGTATGTTTGTGCCCAGGTGTTTGCTTGGCTTGTGGTGTGGAGACTTTTTTGTTTGTGAGTGCAGGCTTCCAGATACATCACTACAACTTTAAAAGCACAACTATAATGATGTGGGAAAATACCCAAACAAAGCTGAATACCATACATTATATATGGTATATAAAATCATACATTGCAATGACTTACCTGTCAATGAATACTTCAGCTTCAACCATAACAACACAAGAGCAAACAATAGATACAAACTCAAGGTTAATAGCACCAAACTTGACTGCAGGAAATACGACTTCAGCAACAGAGCGATCTATGTCTGGAATACTCTACCTGACTCTGTGGTTTCTTCCCCAAACCCCAAAAACTTTAACCTTAGACTGTCTACAGTTGACCTCACCCCTTTCCTAAGAGGTCTGTAGGGGAATGCATAAGCGCACCAAACGTGCCTACCGCCCCTGTCCTATTGTTTCTTTTATTTTTCTTATATGTACTCATTTCATGTATTCATAACTATGTATATACTTATACCTATTATCTTGTAAGCGATTGACAAATCAAAATAAATAAATAAAAATAAAATACCAGCAGATGGACCAATTCCTGTGTCTTTCCACATTCACATAGCATGTTGTTATCCACTAACAACCTCTACTTGAGTGTACTAGTTTTACATTTAGGAACTCCAACTCTCAACCTATTCAGGGTCCTCCAAGTAGTATAAGGGATTTTTAATGTTATTTAATGTTATTTTTAATGGTCACCTTGTATACCCTCAAGAACATTTGTTCTTGTCATAAAGCCGTTTCTAGATCTGAGTCGGCATGATATTTTGCATAATAAATTGCATAATAATCTAGTTTGGAAGTACTGTCACACTGATTCTTCGCTCTGTCTCTACTCCCTGGTGATTCTCCACTACTATCTGCCATCCAAGGGGGTAAAAAAACAAATGGGTTACTCAGCATACGTTCCAAATAAAACTTTTAAGTCCAGCTGAATAATTGCTTTGAGAGTAACATGTTCTTGTATGCTTCTTTCACTTCTGTTTTCCAGTAGGTGAGACAGATTCCTGGCCATCTTCCCAGTGAATTACAACTGACAGCACTAGGAGAAATTTCAAGAAGAGATTGGACTTTTCAAGAAGAGATTGGACTTTTCAAGAAGAGATTGGACTGCCATCTGTCAAAAATGGTGCAGAGTCACCTGCTTGGGCAGGGGGTTGGACTAGATGACTTACAAGGTCCCTTCCAACTCTGATTATCTGTTATCTGTTTTCAAACGTAGAGGACTAATGGCTATTTTAATTTTATTTTCCTGATTTTTTATTTTTTAAAAAAAATCCTATATCCTATGAAAGCAGAAATGAATATGAGGGCAAATATATGCATCAGGGAGATTAATCAGCCTCAGTGTTTTTCGTGTGAAATGGGATTTTATTTTATTCTATTCCATTCCACTCCATTTATTTATTTATGTGCTGTCATCTAGAGGTAACTCTGGGTGCCACATAAATAGGTTGTCCTACAATGGGGAAAAAACATGATGAATGAAGTGTTGGTACATAAGCTCCACCTACTTTTTAAATAGTATATGCATTTGCAATCCTACATGTCTGAAGGTTGCTATTTGTCATAGCACTGGATCCACTAGATCAGGGCTGTCAAACTCGCAGCCCGCAGGCCGGATGCGTCACGTGTTGGCCACACTCCTGCCCGGTTTAGCGAAGGGGAAAAAAGTTCTGATACGTCACGCGAAGATGCAGTGACTACCCCAGTTTGACACCCTTGCATTAGATGCTAGATAGAATTTCTTGCATCATTGCTGCTCTCTAATAATATTCCAGATCTTTGCAGGTCAGATTTTGTACAATCTATTACAAGAATGTACTTCCAACTCTGATTATCTGTATCTGTATCTGGTGTGTCCCCTCTCTGTATTTACAAATCGGCTCCAGGGTGATAGGAGATCTTTCTGAGCAGGTCTGAGAGTAAAGGTTTTTATCTGGGAGTGTATGGAATTCATGAAGAAGAGCAAGAGAAAGCTTTTGGGAAGGCCACAGAAACAACATTGGACGCATCCTATTTTCTTTTTTCTTTACAATGATTTCCAAAACAGAAAAGCTTTTTGTCTTATTTTTTTTTAATCTGTGCAATTTAGGTCGAAACTAAAAGAAACAAACCAACTGAAAACTGCCTAGCAATTATTCTGGCTACTTTGAAACCAAGTCTCCAATACCCTTTGTAACTCCAGTTCATATCAAAAAATATATAGAATAATCAGAAATATTGCCATCTGCAAGCCTGCAAATCTTTCTTTAAAGCCAAATGTTAGAAAAATATATTGACATGCTCCATTTTTTGTTGTGGTAGGCCTTTTACCTTGTTTGTATGTACTAGCTATAATCTAAAACCTTTACCGTTTTTGGTTGCTCTGGGACTCATTTACTCTCAAGGATTCTTCTTGCTGTTGATAATGTGATGCTCGCGGAATATAGATTATGACACTACTATTTAATGGTTCATACACCAACCTGAATGCCTCATTTTCCAAGAAATACCAAAGGTACTTCCAAGAACAGACAGATTTGAATATTCCTAAGAGGCTTCAATCACCTAATAGCTACAATTTGACCCTTATCCTTTGTGTTTGTTGCCATGGGACAATGGCTGAGTAATGGTCCTCCACTTGACCCCAAATTTATAATTAGTAAATTCTTTAACCATTATTTGTATAGGGGAATATAGAATAGAATAGAATTCTTTATTGGCCAAGTGTGATTGGACACACAAGGAATTTGTCTTCGGTGCATAAATTCTCAGTGTACATAAAAAATATAAGTGATAAATCATGATCAGTCATCATAAATACATCCATCATGAATGATAAGATACGTTTATATAGAACATGTAAAATAAATACTTTAGTAATAGGTTTGATATATGCAAAAATTGACATTGATTTCTATTTTGTAGAATTCTATACAGTGTAGAATTTGCAAGTAGATTTCACAGTTCCTGATTCTGAAACCACAAAATTGTATATAAATGGTGATATTGTGAGAAAGCATGTTTATCAATGTATAAGTAAGAGGGAACAATATTAAGAAATGGGAGAGAGAGGTGGGGAGGGAGGGAGAGAGGGAGATCCATATTTAGATACATTTTTGCAGGGTATAACGAGCTTTTTAAAGATTGGAGATAAATGTGGTGCTGGTGTGGTTGATTTGTACCCATTTTCAGTTTGCTACCCATTAATTGTAATCCCTAAATATAGCAATAGGCAAATCTACGCAAAGTTAACATGGGTGGGAAAATGCAAAACTTTTTAAACTTTCTAATCTCAGGCTTAATTCCAGATAGAGTTCATTATAACTTAGCTGCCAAATCCATGTAACCTATTTTCAACCCACAAAACCAGGGCATCTGAATTGATGGATGGCAATCACCTTTTGTGAAGATCCAAGGTGCCATTTTCTTCTCCCCAATCAACCATGACTAGTTACCACACATTTGATTAGGAAAAATCGTTTGCGGGTCATCAAGCGGGATTGTAAACTTCTCACATTTTTAAAATTATGCTAAGATAATCAATGGTGATAGGTTTAGATGAACAGGAGATGAATGTTGTGCAGTATGACTACTGACATGCCCAGACAATCATGATGAATGTAGGCCAATGAAAGCTGGAGCTGGTATATATGAAAGCTCTTTAAAATGTAGAGGTAATATAGTGTTTATATATTGATTTCCAAACTCAGACACTGGAAGTTTCACAATTAGAAAAGTGGCCTGCCTTTATATAAAGTCTAAACAGCAAAACATATGCAAAGAAAAGAAAAAGAGAGAGAGAAACTCAAAGAAAGAAATCACAGTGGGAATAAGTGTAAGAAATCTTTCAGGCATAAGATTAGATCTTAAGAAGGCACTTGAAGAAGAAAATCAGCAGGAAGACAATGACAACGATCAAAAATAAAATATGAATATCAAAACAAGGAATATCAAAACAAAGGAAATAAAGGGGTTGTTTACAGAGACCTCCTGCAAAAGAATCACTTGCAGGATGAACAAAGTTGCCAGGTTCATGGACCAAAGAGGTATCACCATATAGATAAAAAAGGGGTGTTTAAAAATAAAAAGGAAATGAAAGTACTTTAAAAGGGAGAAAAAATCAATGTGAAAAATAAGTGGAAGTCAGTTAAATTAATGCAACCAAAGAAGAAAGTTATCAAAGTGATGAGCAAGGAAATACAATGCACCATAGTAAGAGAGAAAATAAAATGGTGATGTGTAGCCTGTTTTGGTTCAAGACAGGCATTTACTCTAGGGGCAATTTAGGAGCTTCATTTCAGTGGTGATTGGTGAAGAAAGAGCCAAAATAACAAAAATGGAAGGTCACTTCGATTCCTACCATGCCCGAATGGTTGCAGAAGTTAATGGAGTTGGCTGAAATGGCAAAATTGACTATTTTGATTTTTAAAAGAATGTGAGTACTTTTGTTTCCATGGGGAGACCACTTCAGAACTTTGTGCTTGAGGTGGAAAAGAATGAAACTTTGATTTTGGGTTTTACCAATTAGATTGATAGATCTTCATAGAAATGGCTTGTTTATCTTATTATGAAAAAACAAAAAGTTGTGATTTGATGTTAATGCCTTATTTTACTGCAACAGAGAGAGTTGGAAGTCAATGATTCTTTTTTCCCCACCCTTCCTCACTTTCTTCCCCCTCTTCCTCCCCACCAGTCTCCTGTTTATTTTTGCATTTGTATCTTTTTTTAATCTTATAACTCAATAAAAATGTTAAACATTAAAAAAGAAATAGCCAAAATAAACAGGATAACCCCCTGCTGACTAGCAATGAAAGGTAAATATTTTTAATGAAACCCCCATAGTCACGTGTTCTAAATCAGGGGTCACGTGTTCTAAATAAGGGGTCACCAACCTTTTGGACCTCAGGGACCACCAAACTCATAATTTTAGATCCCAGGGACCACTAACCAGTTCTGTGGGCATGGCCTAATTTGTGGGTGTGGCTTGGTGGTCATGTGACTGGCTGGGCATGGCTTGTATGTAAATATTATAAATATTTATATAAATATTGAATTTTTTATAAAAAAGAGCAACTTTTACCCAAAATCAGGCAAAGCAGGCAGGCAGATTGAGTTACTCACAGAATCACAGATTCATTCAGAGATCTATCCATCTGCAATTAGCTAGCTCAGTCTCTCAAATTTGCTTGCCAGGAGTCTGCACTGAATTTACTTGCAAGCAAACCTTCAGTCCTAAGGGAGGTTCAGCTGTGCTGAGCTGAAGAGCTAAAGACTAGCTAGAAAGCAAGAAATCCAACCATTTCCTGCTTCCTAGCTAATCTAAATCTCCTGGCACAGCAGAACAGATGATGGTCGGAAAAAGGAAAAATAGCAATTTAGCAGTCAAGTTTGCTGGGTAAGGAGTGAGTGGGCAGGGAGGGTTCCCACGGGCCATGTGGGCGGCGCAGCCTTGTGTTTCTGCACAGCCTGGATTAATTGCTTTGTGGGGGTGCCCTAGGGGTGAGATTTCTCTGCGGCCCACCAAAATTTTCTCACGGCCCACCAGTGGGCTGCTGCCCACCAGTTGGCGACCGCTGTTCTAAATGAAAAGGCATCAAGAATAAGAAAATGCAAGCTGGTGGTTGGATATAAAGGTGTGCAGGATTTTGAATTATAACGATTTGAAGGATTCTGCAAAAGTTACAATAACACAATGTTGTCCAAACTATTAGAATAATCCAAAAATAGTAGAATAAGAATTCCTTTAGCACCATCAAATAACAACATCTGCCTATTTCAGGTCCTAGGGGAGGACTCAATGGGTGGATGAAAATGCCAAATCCATAGATGACTATGTGATAAACTATAACCATCTATAAGAAATACTATTTTCTTGCAAGCAAGTACTGGTGGTACCACAAAATAGACAAAATAATGGAAAATGAAGAAGCTAAAGTGCTCTGGAGCTTTAGAATTCAAACAGATGAGATCCAACACCAACGGGGGAAAGATGACGAAAACTGAAATAATCAAGACGGCCTATAGAAATAATATCAAGTAATAACATCAAGTGTCTGGATGAAGACAATCTCTACAAATACTTGGCCATCCTTCAAGCTGACATCAGGCACACGGAAGTCAAAAAGGAAGAAGGTTAGAAGTGAATTTGTCATGAGAGTGAAGAAAAATTTAAAGTTCAGATTCAGTGAAGAAAATATTAACAAGGCATTTAACACTTGAGCAATTCCAGTCATTAGGTACATAGCAAGAATGGTGGACTGAACTAAAGCAGAACTAAAAGCCCTAGATCTGAAGACAAGAAAAATAATTACAATGAATCATGCTCTTAATCCAAAATTAGTTCTTAATTTGTTAAAGTTTAGCCTTAGGAAGGAGGCAGAGGCAAACCACTTCTGAAAAGTGGGTTTCTTTACACAGAAAACTGCAGAGAGTAGTCCAGGCAGTCATAACGAGTCAACACTGACTTAAAATGCAAGGAGAGAGAGAGGAAGGAAGGGAGAGGGAGAGAGAGATGTGTTTGCAGCTATACTCTAGGGGTGGACTGAGCAATTTGTGATACCAGAGCTGCATATAGTTCCAACCCATATAACCCTTGGAGCTTCTACACAGTGCCTTTAAACTGAAAGCAAAGTCTTCTGCCATTTTGATTTGGGAACATAATAGTCCTCAATTTCTCATCAAGTGTCATCTCCACCAGTGGTGGGATTCCATTTTTTTTTACTACTGGTTCTGTGGGCATATCTTGGTGGGCATGGTTTGACTTGATGGGTGTGGCTTGGTGGGCGTGGCAGGGGAAGGATACTGTAAAATCTACATTCACACCTCACTCCAGGAAAAGGATACTGTAAAATCTCCATTCCTTCCCCACTCCTGGGGGAAGGTTACTACAAAATCCCATTCCCTCCCCACCCCACTAACCTGTTTTCCAGCTCTGTTCTCCTGTGCAGGGCAACAAAAGAAGACCCAACCGATCGTCTGGGACTTGAGAGGCAGAGAATAGATGGGGGCAGGGGCAGTTAGAAGTGGTATTTGCTGGTTCTCTGAACTACTCACAATTTCTGCTACCAGTTCTCCAGAACCGATCAGAACCTGCTGAATACCACCTCTGATCTCCACCCACCAATTCAATCCCAACCATTTTGTGTCCTTGAGCCGTCTAAAATGAAAGTGCGAGCCTTGACCAAGAAACTATTGCCCCACCTTATTGTAATCTACCATTACATTAATTTCTTACTTAACAATGCATCAAAGCCTTATTAACATAGCATCATTGCCAATCGCAAGACAAGAGCCTTACCAGGATATTGGTAAGGTGTTGGTAAGGACCAGAAAGCCCTGGTCCTTCCATGATCATGGAACACCCTGGGTAACTATAAGAATGTCTTTGTCTCTTAACCTGTCTCACAGAATATCGGTTGTGAGGATACAATGAAGACAACTTGCTCACATGTGCAGTCTAAGTTCCCGGGGGGGAAGGAACAGAAATTTTACAATACATAATTATGTAGATGTAATAAATACATTCAGGTAAATATTAAATATGTTGGACTGCCTCAGGCGGGAGAACTTGACCAACTTTAAAGGGGAAAATGGTTACTGCTTATTCCAAGTGCTGATAGATTTAAATTGTTATTTTTCCTCAGATCTTTTACTACCTTGTGTTCTGTGATCAATGGGATTTTAAAGACAAGGATTGTTTTTATAATGTGACTAAAATGATTTAGATAGGGCTTGTGAGGATTTTAAACAAAGATTATACCAATTAGCCTTCTGGTTAGGATGATAGTGGAATGGTTGGATAGAATCTCACTTGAGGAATACAAAATCCTGAAATGAATGAAAGTGAGATCCTTCAAGGCTATAGGAGAGTGTCAAACATAAGAAGCAAAGGCACATAAACTAAAGCTAAGAAAGGGTCAGGCCCTGAAGGAATTTAGACAGAATTTCTTTAGATGAAGAGAAAGGTGAACATATGGAAGAGAAGGCAAAGGGCAGCAAGAGAGAAAAATTTATCCTGTTGTGAACAATCATAACGAGATGGGAGACAAGTACAAAGTACAAAAGATACTACAGTTGCTAATTCTCTGGAAAGGGACAATAGGTCTTTTTTGTTTCTGTTTAGGGACTCTTCCTCTCACATCCCTCCTGCCTTCTTTTTTTTAGAAAACAGAATGCATAACTAGTCAAAACCAATACAAGTTGCCTTTACCATCCTCCTTCTGCAAGCATGGAGGTGTGTATTTTCATTTCATACTATTGCATACTATGTGTATAAAGTCAGGATCACAACACTTCTGGGTAGAGTAGAGTAGAGTAGAATAGAATAGAATAGAATAGAATAGAATAGAATAGAATAGAATAGAATAGAATAGAATAGAATATTCTTTATTGGCCAAATGTGATTGGACACACAAGGAATTTGTTTCTGGTGCATAAGCTCTCAAGATACATACAAATAACAAAATGAAAAATCATAAAATCTGCATGAAATATGCATATGTCAATTTCAATGTAGGATTTAGAAATATGCACCATAACTGAAGGAGATATATGGCACATTTCCTCATCTTAATGGAGAGAGAAGTGGCCATCTGAGTTGTCAGTCGCTTACTATCCCACCAGTAATTGCTTAGGGCAACTTCAAGACCCCTACTTTCTCTGCCTATGCGTCTTAGTTTTAAGCCGTGCATGTACTGGGTGGACTTTCAAATATATTACAGTGTTATTTTCTTTCAGCCCTACCATCAAAACTGTGCTTCTGTAGAGAAAGCTATTTAGCTATATCATTCTGTTTCTTAGGATCATTTGAAACAGTCTAACCTTAAGATGTTGTGATTCAAATGTTTAGATGATGTAATGGAGTGAATAGTGGATTAGCTATGATTTAAAGCACTCAGCCAACATAGCCATAAACGGGGGAAGAACCTGGGAATTATAGTTTAGTAACACCTAGAAGACTACCATTCCTCCACACAAGGCTTCAATCATGACACTGCACCAGAGGTGGTATTCAGCAGGTTCTAATCAGTTCTGGAGAACCAGTAGTGGAAATTTTGAATAGTTCGGAGAACCGGCAAATGCCACCTCTGACTGGAGATTTTACAGTATCCTTCCCCTGCCACGCCCACCAAGCCACACCCACAGAACCGGTAGTTTAAAAAGTTGAATCCCACCACCGCACTGCACCTACCTTCTTGCACATTTTAACATCTTCTTCACCTCCCTCCATGGATGCCCCTGCCTAACTAAAATAGTCACATGGTCCTTCTCTTTGTTCCTTCATCTTTTTGGGCAGTGTTTTTCAACCTTGGCAGGTTTAGATGTGTGGACTTCAATCCCAGAATTCTGGAAGATAAAGTCCGTGTGGCATCGAGTTGTCAGGGTTGAAAAACACTGTTCTTGGGTCTATTTGCAAACTGAAAGCCTCTTAAGTGTGCAACAGGAAAAGTGTGCTGTGTAACCCTTTCCTCCCCCAGTTAGCCTTTGGATGAGGGTCATACTTCAAAAACTAGGTAAATCAGGACAAAGAAAAGGCTGAAACCAGGACAAAAATTAGAATGAATTCAAAACCGGTTTAATTAAAATTATATTAAACCTCTAAATACAGTTAATATGATCATTTATCATGCTTTATCTCTTTTTGAGATATCAGCCTCATTGGCATAGTGATTAGAATGCAGAACTGCAGGCTACTTCTGCTGACTGACTGCTGCCTTCAATTTGGCAGTTCAAATTTCACCGGGCTCAAGATTTACTCAGCCTTCCATCCTTCCAAGGTGGGTAAAATTGTTGGGGGCAATATGCTGACTCTGTAAACTGCTTAGAGGGAGCTGTAAAGCACTGTAAAGCGGTGTATAAGTCTAAGTGCTATTACTATTTGTAAGTTTGATGAGAAATTTGGGGAGGAGCACTGGGGCCCATCCTTAGAGCTTTCGGGGGGGGTCAACTGCAGTCTTGAGGATTGAGCCTGTGTACCTTTAACATCCAGAGAGCATGGACGTTAAAGGTGCACAGGCTGAATCCTCAAGGCTTCAGGGTGCCATTTTAATAGATAAAAATAATCTGAAACGATAATAACAAATCACATATTATTAGAGAGCACTGTTATTAATTATGAGCAAGCATCAGTTATCAAATATAGAAAGAAAAAAATATCAACTGCTATGTGTTATCAATTCTCAGAAGTCAAGTGCCCCCCACAGTCAAATACTAAATACTTTCTCAGCTGCCAAGTATCAAATCATTGGCAAGTGAGATCAGATCAAGTATTGATTGTTAATTACCAAATGGAAGAAACAAGAAAAATTTGAAATGCAAGATTCTGGAAGATACATCAGCTTCAATGCACTGAGAAGATGTGATATGCTGCATTTATCTTTCATTAAGCACTGATAAGGAAATAGGATGTAGCACAAAAGGCAGCTGGAACACTATAAGCTATTGCATAATATAATTGGTAGAATTTAAAATGTAAGAGGTGCAGCGACCAATAATCAATAAAAAT